>NW_025788543.1:0-10374 GCF_021130785.1 Homalodisca vitripennis
CCGATAATAAGGAAAATAGGAACTCGACTGAAGACTGCATTATACTTGTGATCTTCCCGTGAACGAAAGCTCGGCCGGAACCTATTGCAAAACACGTACATACACAGACGTGTCTGCGGCAATGTGACCTATCAGACCAGCGGGCAGCGTGGATAGAATTGGAAGAATCGGTGCGTAGTTGTAAGAGGAATAGTGGAAGTTTGTTGGAAGCAGAAAACCAGTTGTTTAAAGCTCCAACTAAAGTCCTGCAAGTGGGCGGAACAGGCTCGCCATACCATTGACTGAGTGATTCACAGCAAAATCAGATTAACAGCTCCGCCAGTAAAACAACTCAAAAGATAAATCTGAATTAGTTGCAAACGAAAAATACAAAAAACACCGACTACAGCTTGACAAACAACATCATACAAAATAAAAAGTATAAGGCACAAAAGCACCGGCTGCCGCTCGTAAAACATACTCTCCAAACCTGCAATCTATTTTGAGAAGGGGCGATAGTCACACGTCGTGGTCGGCACATCGCAGGTCCTTTAGCAAGAGGACTGGTCCGACTCCTCTACTTCGATCAACGGTTGTTTGCAAACCCGGCTCGCCCGCCTACTAGACATTGTCAGCCTGCCTCAGCACTGTCGGCCTGGACCTCCACAGCCCGCGTCTCCACCTGGACCTAGGCTTCCGCGATTGCGAGGTGCTGATTGCCGGAAACAAATAGACGACCTCTGGCTACCCCCGGCGCCCAGCACACGATCTACCTCAGCCAAGCTATCTGGAGCAGTACATACACCAACAGAACCGGGCCGACACTCAACTAGAGTAATCGGCCACTATGCCACAATCGCCACGACCCTGCAAGATCCTGGACAATCCCATCCATTTGGGGACGAGTACCCATTTTCAGAAGACCCAAAAGGAGAAGTATTTCACGAAAACATGGATCCTACACCTGTCTGATGTGTGGCAAAAGACTGCTGGCCGAGAATGTTGGTGAGGTGCCTTGACTACGCCCAAAACTCCGCCCCCGAGTTTTGCCACAGATAGCAGGACTTGTCCAGCTTTTCGCTCCTACGGCCTCAACCGTGTGCACTTCGGCAGGAGCGGTTCCTCCGGTAGCACCACCACCGGTACCCGACGTCCCCTCCATTAACCCCTCATCACCCCCCCTCCCTAACCGCCTTCTCTGACAACTTTTTGGGGCCAGCGTCTTCACCGTTCCGTCTCGCCTATCAACGTCCCCGCTCTTCTCACATCTGCCAGCATATCACCTTCTGGCTGAAGTTGTCGCCTGGGACATCTAAGTCCCAATTACAATTGCAGAGAAGAAACAACCTAGCACTCAGTCTCTATTATTAGTAGAAGCTTCCACCTCTGATCCCCATACAAATTTGACTGACCAAAAATAAAATAAAAAATTCCAATTTAAAGAAACACATTTCTAAAACAGTGTCATTTGTGCATCAAAATGCACAAATGGCTACGAATAAGGTGGATGAGCTTACTCTCATGTGCGAGGAGCTAAATCCAGACTTGTTAGTTGTGACCGAACACGGTTTTTAACAACAACAATATCGAACACTTTAAAATTCCAAATTACCAATTGGCAAATTTTTACTGCCGCAACTCCTTCAAAGGAGGAGGTGTAGCAATATTTCTGAAAAATTAGCTCTCCTTTATCCCTCTCACTCTTTTCAAACCTACAGACAAACACTGTGAACATACAGGTGTAAAAACTCAAAACTAAACACTCTCATATTGATGTGATTGGTCTATATAGGTCTCCCAACGGAAACGAGGAATTGTTTTTTTTTTTTTCAAAATTCGATCAAATCTTGACTGACGTTGCAAATAAAACTCGCGGTTTCATAGTCATGGTGAGACTTCAAAATTGACGTCTTAGATGTCGATAGTCCCATGACAAGGAGATTAGCTGACTTGCTGGGGTCGTTTGGCCTGAACTGGTCGGTTAACTCTCCAACAAGAGTGACGGCCAACTCAGCGACCGCGATTGACAACGTCATCACAGATTTGACAGACATTGAGGTCTTGGTGGTCGACACAGCCATTTCAGACCACTATAGCCAACAGGCCATCATCAATGGTCACGAGGCACCAAGGGGTCCCATCTCAGAGAAAACATTCAGAGATACAACGCCACAAACATAGCAATGCTCAACTTTCAGCTGGCAAAAGAAAGTTGGAAACTTTCTGAATTCTAAGGGATCCTCTTGAGTTGCAATTTCAAAAATTTGAACAAACATTCAATTTTCATCTAGACGTGAGGTTTTTCATCTAAGAAAAACCAAACAAAGACCTAAGAAACGAAAGTGCACATGGATTACCAAAGGTATTCTGGATTTCTAGAGAAAATTTTTAATTTTTTCTCGGAAATAAAGAAGCACACAGTTAAACGAAGAGTTCAAAAGATTTTTTTCAAAAGTACAAACAAATTTATAGAAAAGTCATCAAAAGCTGCGAAAGCCTATGATGTAAACAAAGCGTTGCTCACGTCGAAAAACGTATCAAAAACTGCATGGGCCTTCATCAACAATAAAAATTTATTAAATTGATAAACCGATTGAACTACAGATCAAAGATAAACTCATCAATGATCCTTTAAGGGTAGCTGAGGAGTTCAATAAATTATTTTCCTCGGTTGGAGCTGAACTAGGACATCGTCCTCCATATAGCCAGCCGGTTCACATGTCAGTGCCGAGTCCAATAGCTTCATTGGCTCTGGTCCCGGTATCAGAGGAGGAAATTGCTAGAGTGATACGAGGCTTCCCATCAAAACGGTCTAATGACTCAAATTATGTGTCAACGTGGCTCCTAAAGCAATGCTCTAAGCATTTATTGGGCCCTCTCGAACACCTTATGAACCTCTCTTTTCACTCGGGAGCGTTTCCTTCCTCTCTCAAAATCGCTAAAGTCACTCAAATTTTTAAGAAGGGTGACCCTCTTTCAACTCAAAATTACCGCCCCATATCGATATTGCCGGTCTTCAGCAAAATCTTTGAGAAGCTCTTTCTTTCCCGTTGTGTCAATTTTCTGGACAAACACCATCTGCTGTCTGTAAACCAGTTCGGATTCCGAAGTGGTAGATCGACGGTAGACGCAGTTCGTGCGTCTAGTCGATGCGATAGTAGAGGGAATTGAAGGTCGAGGGGATACTTTGAGTATTTTCCTTGACTTATCAAAAGCGTTTGACTGTGGTCGACCATCAAATCCTCATTCGCAAACTGGAGTATTACGGGATTCGAGGAGTGTCGCTCAAGTGGCTCAAATCGTAATCTCAGTGGATCGAACACAATTTGTAGGGCATTTCAGGCGTCAAATCGGGGAGAGGAAGGGTCTGAGCTTATTGGTGTTGCCTCAGGGCAACCATACTGTAGCCCATTTACTCCTTCTTGATCTACGTATAATGAATGTTGGTTATTCAATCGGTATAAAAACAAAGGGCGACCTCGTCCAGTACAGCAGATGACCACGACTCTATGTCTCAACTAAAAATCACAAGAAGAACTTGAAAAAATTACGTTACATTGAGCTTCAACAGTGCAGTTCAACATTTCCTAATGGAGGCTCAATCCTCAAAACAAATCCTTTGAAATCAAAATTCATTGAATTTAGTTTGGGGACAAACAGATTCAGAATTGTAGTCCTACAGTCATGTTAGACGAATCTGAAATCACTGAAGTGTACTCAATGAAATTCCTTGGAATACACCTAGATCGAGGTTTTGACACTTGGGGGGGAAATTTTTTTTTTGGGTCACTGTAGACTATGTTTGTTCAAAGTTATCCTCAGGCATTTATGTCTTGAGGAAACTGTCCGAATACTGCCCCAACCGCAGGTTACTGATGGACGGCATATTATGGACTGATCTACCCACACCTTTCTTTACGGATTGGCATTGTGGGGAGGTTTGCACCGCAACCTTTTCCAGAATTTTACATCCTTCAATAAAAAAGCAGTTCGAACAATTGCTAAACTGCAATGTGAGGAGAGTTGTGCAGGCCACAGCTTTCAAAAATCTAAAATTGTTTGAACATTACCTTGCCTACTACGTCTTCGAAAACGTGTCTTTTTTGTTCAAATCCAAATGCGAAACACACAAGAGTAGTGATTTCCTACACTCTTATGCAACTAGAGGCACGGGATGACTACCGAACTGGAAGACCACAGGACGTTAGCTCACGAGCGTTTGTTGCCTTCCTCCAGGCAGGAGTTCGAATTGTCCAACAGACTTGGGTCCGAACTCGATTAAATGTGTCCCCATGCTGAAGGCATTCAAAGCTCGTCTAAAAACAACATTGATTACACATGCATTTCTATAAGTCTAGAAGAGTTTAATGGCACACAATTGGGAGACCTCTCAATTGGCTGACTGACCGGGGAAGTGGTGGATCAAATTCGAATGAGTGAGAGAGAGTGTAACGCAAAAAATTGTATGTATGGAAGGGACTTCGATGGTAGAACGAGTGGGAAAACTTAGCTCCGATATACGTGACGATTAGCTATAACATTGTTTTTATGTTCTACGCAATAAAATAATTTATTATTATATATATTATATCGAACTTAATTGAATAGAGTTAAGAATATGTTTTAAAACATGGCATATATATACCTTCAAAATCTTAAGATGTAACCAAAGATCTCAAAGCTAGTAAGGGAACAATTCTCTCTTACCAGCAAACATAAACGTTGCTGCAGGTTATCTTATTAACGTGTGTGATGTTTTTTCCCATTCCCACTTAACTGAAACAATTTCCTATTAAATAAAGCACAATTTAATTTTATTTTAAATCCTAAATTGTGTTATTGGATGTACCTTTTCACTATTATTCATTGGAAAAAGTAAATAAATTATATTTTTAATGATGATTTGAGAAATATTATGTAGTAAATCATTTTATTACAAATTTATTGTAAAATTATGGACTCATATAGGCTTCACTTTTCTTGTATGAAACTTTAGATTTTCTATGTCCCTAATTGACGCAATATATTTTTTATTTACTCAATAGAAAATTTATAAAATACATTGCCTACAACAAGACCAAAACTAAATATCTATTAGCCATCTGCTCTAAGAAATGCTGCAAGTGTTAACGGATATTTATTGGGGGTATTTATTAAGAAACCAGTATATTTGATCTATTAAAACCTACAATCACATTCTGCTTTCTGTTGTTGTTTCCATCATCAATATGACACAAAACTATGAACATCAATTCTTGATAGTTCCAGTTAATATACAAAAAACGATATTTAACAGAAGTTGGAGGATAGGCCATAACATGATATTGATGGGCTATTTTCCTCTGCACTTTTATTAGTCAATCCTTTAATCAATATATTACCACACAGAAAATTTTCTACAATTAATATGAGACCCTCCTTTTATACAGAGTGAGTTTTTTATGTCCTGGCACATCTGGATATAATTTAAACGGCCCGAGATAACTAAGTGGAAACCTTGACCCGTACCTACTAATAACATATTTTTAAAAATTTTTCAAGCTGTTTGAAAATTTTGCCCCCCTTTTCTAAAGGGGGGTACAAGGGGGTCAACCTTAAACATTTTTCAAATGTATGACCCCATCATTTTAAATGGGGGGAAATAAAAAAAGAAATCCCAATAATGTTAAATCCCCACACACTGATCAAACAGCCGAAGATGAACAGTTTGAATACCTGCTACATTTAAAACGGGGTAAACTGTTTTTAGAATATGCCGTTAGTGTTGACTCATCTTACAATTAAATAGGACAAGGACAGTTACTGCGATTTTATTATTGTAAATTTTGTCATAAAATCTGTTAAAATAAAACGTAGAGACCTCTAGTTTGAATCATTGGATTGTAATTTTTTTTATTCCCTTTTAAAAGAGGGGGAAATTTTCAACAACTTGAACAATCTTAAAAAAAAAAAATGGTATAATAGGTAGGGTCAAGGTTTCACATAGATATCTCGTGGCCGTTTAAATTATATCCAGGTGGTTGCAGGACATAAAACTTCACTCTGTATGTATAAAAATGTAGCAAAGCTAAAACCACCAGGTTTGTAATTGCTGTCTCGTACTTTAGCTCCTCTTTGCGAACATATTCTGTTTATTGTACACACCCACAACTGATTGCGTAATAATCACATCTAAGGAAAACCGTTGAGCTCTTATTTTCTTACTTTAAAATCATAGTTTCATACATCCAATCTAGTTAAGATTTATATTGTTTCTATTTTAACTAATTTTTAAGGCAATAAACTAGGTTTATAAGCACAAAAGGATACCTATAATTATTATTTAAAATTAATAGTCCGCTGATTAAAAACAAGTAAGCATACATTATCCATGCATTTAATATTGTGCAAATCATACAGGCATGCTAATATTATATCCAAATTGTATAAAATAAATACGATCTATACTATAAATATAATTAAAAAGTTAATCCATCTAAAAATTAGTTCATGTTTATGATTCAATTATGCAATAATTAATTTATGGATCACGTACTTAATAAATTATTGGATATTAATTATTAAGAACGTGTTCCATAATAGTATAAATGCCAAAATCCCTGTTTTTGTTTGTTTTGCTTTCACACGTAAACTATTCAACCGATTTTACTAAAAAATCCGATTTGAGTCTCTAAAAAGTAATAACTACTTATGTGTATACATTATTAATTATTTTCCATTTGTTTACATTTATAGTGAATAATTTCTAATGAGTGACTTCTAATAATGCTAGGAATAATAAAAAATTTATGAAGCCGTTTTAGATTTCAGCGATTAGGTACTCACCTACCTTAGAAAATGGTCTAAAACATAACATAGTCAAAATTTAATTTAGAAGACTTCCTTCAAAGCAGTCAGTAAGTCCTATGCTTGATGAAACTCGCTGGACTGTGCTTTTGATCTTATGCACCAATTGCACATCTAAATTTACTAAAATATTAACAATATTTTTCAGTTTAAAAAGAAAAAAAACTCGTAGTGCCATTGTAAATATAGTTTTAACTTTAAAATGTTTATCAAATAATAAGTGTTAGGTCTAAAAGACAATGTTAAATCTAAATTTTACAATAAATTTAAATACTGATATAAAACTGATCTTAGTTCACTATTGAGAGAAGTGGGCTTCTCTGATCTGTGATATATATTTTCTTGATCGGGTGATCGGGAATCAAGGCAAATTATGTATGGAACAAATTATACTAAGAACAAGCAAATTACAATGGCCATAATTATAAAACTTTTTGACCTATTTTCTAAGCCGTCAAGAAAAACTCAACATTGGCGTCGGAAATATCATTCGAGCCAGCAGTGCAAAACAGCCGGTAACTGCTAGCAGTGCAGATATAAGAGACAATTTCTAACCTTTACTTTATATTTGAAGACTGTTATGAAACCTAAATTAGTTGTCTTTTGACAAAAGTAGACTTCTCAGAGCTGTGTATGTATATATATTTTCTTGATCGGGTAAGATGCATAATCAGCTATGGAAAAAATAATATGATCGGAGCAAATTAATGTATACACTATTTAACACATTTTCTTGATCTTGGGAAGAAGGAAAACTCAATATTTGCATCGAAAATCAAATTCAATTGAACCAAAAGTGCTCATACAGGTGCATAACCTTCGAAATTGCGTCCGTAGTCACGGTTACTGCTGGAGAGAATATAAAAACTTGTATATTAATAGACACAATAATCGCCATTCTTAACAACGAGAAATTTGAACGGTGCTTCAGTTCATTAACTCAACAAAATTTAACACATAACCATATTACAGTAAGTCACACGTAACATTTTGTACAATACACATAACCATATTAGAGTAAGTCACACATAACATGTTGTACAATACACATAACCATATTAGAGTAAGTCACACATAACATGTTGTACAATACACATAACCATATTACAGTAAGTCATACATAACATGTTGTACAATACACATAACCATATTACAGTAAGTCACAATAACATGTTGTACAATACACATAACCATATTACATTAAGTCATACATAACATGTTGTACAATACACATAACCATATTACAGTAAGTCACACATAACATGTTGTACAATACACATAACCATATTACACTAAGTCATACATAACATGTTGTACAATACACATAACCATATTACAGTAAGTCATACATAACATGTTGTACAATACAGTCAAAGGACGTACATACAGAATGAGTGTTTTACCTACGTACAGACTACATTGTTACACGTCGGTGTGAGTTCAAGAATAACATAAATGTACAGCACGACACTGTTGACGACTGTTTAGGTGGACTGAATTTCAAAACTGAATCATGACCACGAGATAGGTAGTCACGGCATGATGCCATTGATATCAAAGTTTGGTCTCTTGATATCGAAAGTATTCCACTTGCTGAAAATACCACGTGTTGTTTGGAAAAAGTCATCAAAAAGGATTTCAACTCATTTTTCAGGACCCGGAGCCAAGTCACTGGAGGTGGACAGCTTACAGATCAATGGGAGCTGTCTCAGCAGCTGCATCAGGCAACATCAGAGCCTGGGCAAGGACGACCAGCATCAGTAAACTGATGTTACAAAAGATGAAGACACTCATTTTAAAACCTTTTTGTTATATCTTCCTTGAGAATGTACAGGACGATTAAGTAGAAATTCTGTGTTATGTGAACGAACATATAGATGTTGAAAGCAATTAGCAGGTCATCGTAGAAGACGTTGGCATGGTACATGGCATCACATAGGCGACTGGTAGGCGCTCATGAAGCATTTCACCTTCCGACATGGAGGTAACCTCCCATCCGTGATCGCTCAGTGAAGATTGTTGGAGTTGCAGCAGCTGTCTGAACCTCTGGCAGGTTTCGCTTCTAGTCTGATCCTGGAGTTTACAAAGGTCGAATTTCCCTTTTGGCAACACCATGGGAAACTTGTTGGGAAAATGGATTAACTTTCCAGTATGTCCCAAAGGTGCTATCATTACAAAATAAGTTATTTCAAAAATTCGTCTAATGATGAGATCATGGCCTTGTCTTTGTGAGTAAAAGTATTGGGTTGCTCCTGCCAGTATCATCGGGAGCTGCCGTGGGAAAATTGCAATACAGGGACTCTCACGTTGGCCAATACTCGGTTGTGTCCAGTTGCTTATTTTCCCTCGAACTCTTCCAGGAGGCTGCTGACTTCCCAGGTATGCAGGGTACTTCCATGAGCGTAGGTCACGGAGATAGCACCAGTTACCACTACATGATACTGCCAGTAGTTAAAACATCGTAACGAACAGGGAGATCTTGGAATCTGACCCCGAAGGGTAGAGTACTGAGAAGATTGACTTGTGAATAGCTGAGTAAAATTTTCGTACACAAAATAAACGATGGTGGAAATTCACGATCAAACCCCACCAGAAAACCGCTGCAAGAAAACTCGAGACGGGTCACTCCAGCTGAGTCTGTGTTGTATTTTTTAAAGGGAATCCTATGTAGACTTGGCAAAAAAGGAGAAGCCCTCCTTGACAAAAATACGCATTCTGTAGAAAGATTTAGTACCGGGTTGTGTTTTAATAACCGTAAAAGAATGCGTGATATAAATATTCAAGTCTCTTGTCTTAATTAATGAAAAATTGTTGAACCGGGGTTTTGATTAATCTATAAATTCCTCTACGTTGTCGCGGTGTTTGATGAAACGCGTGAGCTATTTTCGAAAATATGAGGACTTGAACACACTGTTTGTATACGTGTACTTTCAAGAGTGAAAAAGCTCTGTGTTTGTTTCACTTAAGTATGGGCAAGAATAGAATATAAGCAAATTACTGTAACAACATTTTCTTATGGCACAGAATGGATAAATCTGTCAAAGTTTTGAAGCTTTAGATTATTTCTTCGTGATATTCAACATTAAACTTTACGTGAAGTTCACAATGAAAAACTATTGTACATTTTAAAATTACCACCGTAAAAGACTTATTTAGATAATGCATACCACTCCAGTCATAACTTCTATTTAACGTTTCTACAAGAGGTTGTGTGCCTGTCATTCCATAAAATGATGTTAACTTATTTTAAATAGTCTTGATGGATAATCAGTTATTGCATTAAATTTTTGAGCGCTATATACGATTTCTTAGGCTAGCATGCGTTTTATTTGGTTTTTGAAATCCCATAGCCCATTTAATGAGGCACAGATTTGTGTATGGTTTGAAGAGTCTTTTATTATCGTGTTGTATATACTGTATTTAGATGTTAGCACTAAGTTGATGTAATAATTTTACTTAAATAATATATCAAAAGGTTATTTATTTGTTACCATGTTAGTATATTTTAAGTTTAAGAGGCAACAATATAAGTGACAATTGACTAGTTTA
>NW_025788544.1:0-11227 GCF_021130785.1 Homalodisca vitripennis
AAATTTGATTAAACAATGTTTTTTTTTGGGTTATATTTAACATACTTTAAGGCCGACATGCATATTGTTTTACATAAATACATCCCATTAATATTGATAAACATTGAATTCAGCAATAAATAGATCTTGTAATAATAAACAGCAAGTTAAAATAATTTAAAGAATGAACATATTTCATATTACAATAAAAAAGTACATAATTTTTTTTTTTTTTTTGAAAATAAAGAACAAAATTGGCAGGGTTTTTTTGTTGTTTTTATATAATAGTGATAGTTTTAAAAAAAAAAAAACTATAAAATTATTATTCATATAATCTGATACATTCAGATTTATTAATAGAATGGAAAAATTCGTTGCCTCAAAAACCATTGAATCAAATATAGGTAATCTCGAATGTCAAGGCTTCGAAAATCCCTCTCTTACAGCTTTTCTTTGGTTCAAGATCAATCAAGCGACCGGGAATTTGCGTGTTTTTCAAGCACTGAACACTCAACCGCCGTTGTAGTTGGTATTAATTAATGTTAGAGCTCCACTGACATTCTCAAAATAAAAACAGCACGTCTTGATTCTATAAAACTAAGATTATTTAGTCCTAAGAATTGCGATAGTATTTGAGTTTAGCCCCAGTTCAACCTTCCGCTTCTTAAAGTGCGAGTGTTTGAACGTCTGACGCTAATCATAGGGGCTTTGGCTCCCTTGAATCTGGAGAAGTCGTGGTTTCGTCTAAAGAGATCCATAAAATGTATTGCACTTTAATGAGAATATCTATTTTACCTAGATTACACTGCATTTTATAGTCTAAGTCTCCGTCTAATGGCGAAAAAGCAACGAAGAAGTTCGTTTTTGAGCTTCTTCGTCCACCGAAACATTTTTCATTTATTTTTTTCAGGACGAAATTAAATCCAGAATTCAGGAGGAGTTAAAAGAGTTCCTGTGGACAGCATCAGATTCTAGACGCTGCAGACTAAGAGAAGGTGAACTGGAGATAAAATCTTGTGTTGTATTTCCAACTAACTGAGGTTTTCGTTTTGTCATGTTTATTTTCCTAATAAAACTTGAATTAGTTTTGTTTTCTTTTTGTAGGCGCTAATGAACATTATGAAATGAATCAGATTTATCTGATGATGAGAATTATTTATATCTCAATCTAGTGGTTTCTTTTATTCGTTACTATGAACTTAAACCATAATAATTATTAACTTATGTTGTCTTGTGCCTTCTATGGCTAACAAGTATATTAACTTGATATATTTTTAAACCTGTTCCATTCTGCTGAACTGAGATGTTTTTGCTGAACTATTGGAAAAGCATTGAACATGTCTTTCCTTAATTTCACAATTTATCATATTGTATTCTAACATAAGTATAGGACTACACTGACAGACAACAGGGTTTAACCTAATGGGGAGTGCTGGCTAGATTACATTAAGGGTTTAAGTTGCAAGTAGACATCAAGCCAACTTATAATCTTCTAAAATTATCCTAATTCATTCAAATAACATTGATAATTGTCTGTGTTTGGAGCAGCACTTTTGAATGTCTACGAGCAGCTTACATCCTGTGAAATGGCTTCGGATGGGGTTTTGTCTAGCGCTGAAAGCGCTGTGACGAGTGGTGTGCTTCCAGTTGATCTTGTCGGAGGTTGCTTGTTGAAACTTGTGGCTGACGGTGTAGACGCCGTAACGAGGGGTGAGCTTGAGGTGGATGATGTTGAGGTTGGGTTGCTGGAAACTGTAGTTGACGGTGTTGAAGCCGTATTGAATGTTGAACTTCCGGTTGACAGTGACAAATCTGGCTTGCCGAGACTTGTGGTTGATGGGAATGTGGTGCAGTCAAAAAAAGGATATGTAAACTTGATAAATTTATCAGGATAGCACATCTAAATGTGAACTCTCTTTCCACGGCTTCGAAGAGATGCGTGCCGTGGTAGAGGATTTAAACCTGGATGTTTTTGGTGTTTCGGAAACTTGGCTGAATGAAAGTAAATCTTCTGATGAGTTTGCGATGAGTGGGTATTTCATTGTTTAGGAGCGACAGAAAGGGAAATGCAGTTGCCTCCAGAGGTGGTGGAGTGGCACTATATGTGAAGAACTGCCTACAATTTTCGCTGAAATAACTTCAATTTGAAGATTGTAATTTTCCAGTGATATTTGTGGAATATTGAAGTGTAAAAGTGAATCTTTCTGTATTTGCATTATCTACAGACCGGGAGATATGCCTTACACTTGTCTAGAGCCCGCTCTCCACTTTGTATTTTATGATATGGCCCAGTACGCAGATAATATTGTTGTAATGGGTGACTTGAATATTAACTTGTTAGATTTATCATCCCCAGAGACCCGCTTTGCAAATAAACTCTTTAAGAGCCTTGAGGTGACTCAGTTGGTTAAAGTTGCTACAAGGGTTACTAAAACCTGTGCAACTTTGATTGATCACATTATTGTAAATAGCAATGTTAAATACGTACAGTGTGACGTCGTGGATATATCAACCATCTATGATCAAGAGGTGTTCGAGTATCTGATCACAAGATGACATATGTCGATATAAAAACAAAAAATTCAAGAAGGCCTCTAGATTTGTTACTTATCGTGACTTCTCCCGATTTGACATTGACAAGATGATACATTGTACGTCCCAGTATTAGGTGGGAAGATGCTATGTCTATAAACAATGTAGATGACATTCTAGATTTTATTAATTCTGCTATTATTCAAGTTTTTAATGAAAATGCACCTCTAGTACATAAGAGAGTGACCAGAAAGAAATCTCCATGGAGAAATAAACAAATCATTCAACTAACCATAGAAAAAGATTATTATAAGAAGAACATGCTATGTACAGGAAATGAAACTTGTAAAAAAACATATTTGTAAGGTTAGAAATATGCTCAACAATGAAATAAGACCATCAAAACAAAATTATTTTAGAACTGAAATGGAGAAATGTAAAAGCTCTAGAGATTTTTGGACTAAAATAAGGACAAGTGGTGTCACTGATCCATTCGATCCAGCCATACCCAACTTTGTAAAAGATTTGGAAGAAATCAATAAGTATTTCGTTAGTATGGGCTTAGGTATCATGGCAAATGATGATTGCGTACAGTTCTATGAAAGAAACAAATCAGAGAGTGTCACTTGTGATTTCTATTTCAGGAGTGTTACAAGGAGAGAAGTGCAGGATGCTTTGAATAGCATCACATCAGAGGCAGTTGTAGCTGATGGCATATCAATAAAAATGATTAAAATGATAAGTCCGTATTGTATTGATGCCATAACACATTTAGCTAACCAGTTATTGGCCACTTCCACTTTTCCGGATGCATGGAAGGAAGCAATTGTACTGCCTCTTCCCAAAGTCAAAGCACCTTCATCTGTGTCCGAGCTGCGTCCAATTTCGGTATTGCCTGCCCTGTCAAAGATAATGGAGAAGCTGGTTGTTTCACAAATGGTACAAATTTCTGGAGTCGGAGAATATCCTTCCAGCCTTACAGTCTGGGTTCAGGAAGGACCATAGTACTGCAAACTGCGTTTTGCTCGTTTGTGACGAGTTGCTTCACGCAAGGGCGGATAAGAAAGCATCTCTTCTTGCAATGCTGGACTTTTCACATGCATTCGACTCAATAGACCACAGGATGTTGTTGGCTGTCATGCATTTTTATGGTTTTCGACCAGAGGTGGTTTCTTGGTTTGATTCCTATTTGGTGAATAGGAGACAAAAGGTTAAAATTGGGATGGATTTCTCCTCATCTTTAAGTAGAGTTGCTGGTGTTCCACAGGGAAGTTGCCTTGGGCCCATTCTATTCACCCTGTTTTCCGCCACTATGGTTCAGACTTGCAACATAGTCGCTTGTATTCATACGCCGATGATGCTCAACTGTGTGTTTCATATGAAGCCGGAAGAAGCTGACTCAGCAGTTTCCATTTTGAATGCTGATTTAAGCATTGTCCATGATTGGTCTGAGAGGCATGGGATTAAACTGAACAAGGAAAAGTGTAGTGTGTTGTCGATTCCTTCCAATGTGGGTTCGGAGACAGTGGGTGAGGTGTTGCTTGGCAGTGTCAGACTGAAGGAGTGTGAATCCTCAAAGCTCTTGGGCCTCATGCTTGATAGTGGCCTCACACTATCTGGTCATGTAAGTGCTGTTTGTCGGCGAACACTTGGTCGACTGAGAATGCTATACAAGCATAGGCACATGTTTCCTAGAGAGACCAGGCTTCGCCTTGTCCGGGCTCTGGTGCTCTCTGTGATCGATTATTGCCTCCCTGTCTATGGCAACATTGTGTCTAAAGGAGATGTTAGAAAAATTACAGAGGGTCCAAAATATGTGTGTAAGGTATGTAATGTGGTTTAAGAAGGTTTGACCATGTGTTTTCGGAGGCTCGACGATTCGCTGGGTTTGTTGACTGTAGCTGATACTTGTACCCTGCGCTCCTCATGCCTGGTTTACAGAATCCTGACCACTGGCAGGCCGGGATATCTGAGAGAAAAACTAAAAAGCAGGTCTCAAGTCCGATCTCGCAGTACTAGACAGGATCAAGTGTTGGAGATGCCTCGCGTTCCGCCGTGAATTTGAAAGAAAAACGATTTGTGTACTTTGCTCCCAAATTATATAATGAACTGTCCTCCAGCGTAACAGGCCAGGGTGTATCTGAAACGACATACAAAGAAAATATATACAAGTATTTAATGTACAATACAAGGTGATATAGCCATATATAACTGTATGTCTAATATTATGTTTTATTTATTAATAACTATAAAATAAGCTTTTAATTTTTTAAGAACTATAATAAGACATGAGTCGTTTTGTAAACCAGCAATTATTGTTGAAAACCGCTCCAAAATAAAGTCCTTATTTATTTATTTATAATAAAGAAATAAATTTAAATTAATAAAAATTAGCTAAAGGGCACTATTGTCAATACTGAAGTGAGACTACCATAGGTTAACTTATATAGGGTTTAAAGAATATTTTCTTTGCATGTTAAATTAGAAATCTAACTTATTTTTACTATATTATAAATCAATGACATATTTTCATTTATCACTAAGCCAAGGAAACTTAATATAAATGCATAAAAGAACTCAACTATTTTTTTCAATCTTTTGATGAGTAAAGGAGTTTTCCCCCAGAATCTTAAGGCTGGTTATGTTACTCCCAATTCACAAATCTGGTGACTTGGGGGATGTTCAAAACTACAGACCTGTAGTTATAACAGTCGTGTCTGGCCAAGATATTTGAAAGCATCGTTTTGTATTTCATTTCTTTTTCTATGAGGAGCTTTATTTGCCCCGAACAACATGGGTTCTTTGCGGGGTCGCTCCACGTCAACTAATTTGGCTGTTTTTCATAACACTGTAAATCCGGTCCTTCTCTAGGAACACTCAGATCGACACAGTCTACCTGGATTTCTCTAAGGCTTTTGATCGTGTTAGCCACGTCCACCTGATCAAAAAACTTGAGGTCTTTGGGATCCATGGTGTTTTGCTTGACTGGTTTGAGTCCTACCTTAAAAATAGACATCTACAAGTGCGGTTTGGGGGAGCAGTTTCTGAAACCGATACCCGTTCTGTCAGGCGTACCTCAGGGCTCACTCCTGGGACCTTTTTTGTTCAGCCTGTTTATTAATGATGTGGGCGACAGGCTTTCAACTAATTTCTTGTTGTTTGCAGATGATGCTAAAGTCTTTATTGAGATAACTGGTCCTGATGATTGCCGTAGATTGCAAAATAACCTGATGGTCTTGTAGAATGGTGTGTGTTGAATGACATGGACTTGAATCCGGACAAATGTTTTGTGATGACATTTGCACGTTCTCGGTCAGCTCTTGATTATGGTTATGCTGTTGGAGGTGCCCATCTGAAGCGAGTGGTGCAAAGGACCTTGGAATAATAATGGTACCTAATCTTGACCCTCCGGGAGCACTTGCAACATATTTCTAAAAAAGCCAACGCTTCCCTTGGATTTGTTATAAGAGCCTCACGTGATGGTCTTTCTGTTTCCCTCATTGAGACATCTCTTCATCTCGCTGGTCACACCACATCTGGAGTATGCGTCCGTGGTGTGGGCTCTTTTCCAGAAAAACCATTGTGACCTACTGGAAAGAATTCAGATCAGATTTTTGAAGACAGTTGGAGTCCGGCTGGGATTTAACTATAGGGAGGTTTCCGGTGACAACGCTAAGGGATGCTCTTGGGCTGCCCCTGATGGAGTCAAGAAGAAGGTATCTGGACCTGATGTTTCTGCACAGACTACTAAATGGTAGTATCGACTGCCCCAATCTCCTCGGCATGGTGGATCTGCGTGTTCCAGTCGGAGGCACCAGATCAAGAGACCTCTTTGGAAAGACACACCAGCTACGGCTACCACAGTATCATCCCTCGTTTACTGAGACATGGGAACTCTGTTTCAGCACAGGCCGACTTCTTTGGCTCTTCACCCACTACCTTCAGGGAAAACATGTTACACTCGTGATTATTCAAAAAATTTTCTACTTGTTCTTTTTCTAGTCTTCTCTTCTTTTTGTTCTTAGGCATAGCATTTAAAATGTATTTAGATCAAATTCTAGTTGGTCCCATTGTAGTTAACAGCATACCTACATATCAGTATTGTTGTTGGGTTGGTTGAAGTCAATTGTTGTTAGAGATAATTTATTGATTGTTGCTTAGTTTATATTCTTTGTTGTTACTATTTATGTATTTGAAATAATTATTTGTTGGAAATTATTTATATCCATCTTGAAGCAATCTAGTAAATATTGTTGTTAACTTTATGTTGTACTTTTGTACTTTTGTATGTACTAGTTGCTTGTTTGTACATTTGTGTAAATGGCAACTGACCGTTGATAATAAATAAATAACAGATTGTAATAATCAAATTTTTACCTGGGACATTAAAAACACAATAATATACCTAGAAGTTCAAATGTTTCTTGAAACCGATTTTATACAAACTAAATATGGCAAATTAAGAAAAGTGCCATCTCATTTTCCTATAAGAGGGGAAACCAAATATACAAATTATACTATATTTATTTAGTATACTGTAAAATGCTATACATTATTGTTCTTTATTACCAAAGTTGAATATGTCATTCTCAATTTTATAATCCCAATGAAAGAGTCTATAGGTCAAAATCTCAAACCCTGGCTATGCCTAACCCTTTTACAGCCGACGTCCGACATATCGGACGTCGGCATTTTTGCCGAAAACGCCAACGTCCGATATGTCGGACGTCTGTATTTTTATTGTTACTGGCCTACTGTTTATGTTCAAATGCCGAAATATTCGGTATTTTTGGTTGTTTAGGAGGAAAGGATAATGAAAAAAGCCATTTGAAGAACTTTGGATTTCTATTTTCGTCGTCTTTGACTAGAATTGACGAACTACCTAGACAGCTGTCAAAACAGATGATCGGGTTAGATTACTGAAATTTTCGTTCATTGTTGTTGTTTACAATGTTATCGAAAGTTTTTTTGAAGTGTTACTTTTGTTGATCAAGGATAAAATGAGTAAAAGAGTTACATCTAACTCTCCTGTGAGTGAGGGAACAATAATTAACAGTCTAATCGATGGTGGTGTACAAGTGCAAGACGAACTGAGTGACAATTTCCTTCAGAATTTGTCAGATTCAGATGCCGAGAACGATTCTGATATTAAGTGTTAGGGCTATTGATGACAATCAAAGTGATGTGGATGACACTGATGACGATCCTGACTTTATCTTACCATCAGATAATGAGGAGTTATTAGATAGTGAGGGGGATGTGGCACAGATAAGTTTACCTTCAACTTCCACTGGTAGGCCTAGAGGAGGCCTACCAGTTTTGGGAAAATCCTCATAGTGCAGCTATGTTTCAAGGTAGCACCTTCAAATTTGGTATATGTTCTAAGCAATTGCTCTAGTTTATAATGATATCATGCTCAAAATTTAGTATAATTTTAAAAATAAATTATCAGATGCCAAACACAATTTTTATTTTTTTATTTATTTTTTATTTACATAATTTTTAAAATTAAATAACGAGTTTGTTTCAAATTAAAATTTCTTTTTATTATTTAAAAAACAGCATTTAAATACGAGTAAATAAAGTAAAAATTCATGCAAATCTAATGAAAAATAAAAAAGATACAGCATTTTTTGTAAATGAATGCACAACAGCGATTTTCCCCCTTGGCAATTTGACTGGTACGATAAAAAAATGGCCGGCAGTAAAAGGGCTAAATATGTATTTAATTTTATAAGTATCTGTTAATGTTTGTACAGCACACAATAAATGTAGGACAACTCTTTTGTGTCTACACTGTTTGTAAAACACATAAAAAACCTTTTTAAAAACCATTCAAATTGTACATTAGTTTTATAACTGCAGTTTGAGACTGGCTTTTAACTTATTGTTTTTTAAAGAACTGGAGCCAACTACACGTTATGGCTTGCTGAAAAATTAAGAGAAAACTCAATTTTTTACTTGGAAGAATAATTTTCTCTTATTAAATAGAATGAATCACAAAACTTTTTGAACCAGATCAGCAGACTTCCCTAATTCTTACTCATTAGAAATGAAGATAATTATCACCATTGAATCCCTTAGCAACATAAATTCCAAGCAAAGAATGGACATCCCCTTCATATGAATCAACTTGTCTGACTTGAAGAAGTATATTGGCATTATTAAAATCTTGAGAGTTAAACATAAGTTATTTCATTTACTTTAAGTTAAAGGTTCATAAAAATGAGCTGTTCAACATTGGGAATTTGGCTTGGAGAACATTAAGCTCTAATTTGGGTTGATTGTTAAAACTATCTAAAAAGGGGTTTTCTGAACATCTTCACGCATTTCAGCAGGATTTGTAGGAAGTAACAAAACGCTTAACTACATGGTTAAATTTCTTATTGACTAAACTGGTCTGTCCTTTAACTTGATTGTATCTTTCAAAATTTCATTACATAGCATGATATAAATTTATATTTTCAACAGATGCTTGATTTTCATTCTGAATCATCAAATGTCAAACATATTACTTACACAATTTGACTTTTCATCACTCAACTTTCGTGTGTCCTTCCGTTAAAACATAACCAAACTACTTAATGTCAAAACAACATAAACTACAAAACCGTATGAAGTTTTACACAAACAGGATGCCAGCACTTGTCATTCAACATTGGATCAGTGTTGCCACTGATATAAAAATATAGATATCAAAAAATATAAAAAAACATAAAAATATCACTGCAAATGATCGAACCAAAACAAAACTGTTGACCTTAACAATTCCACTAAGATCTTGGGGTCATTTTCTTTCCCTCACTGTCCCCTACATAGAGCACATCGATCGCCTCATTTAGATTCAGTTGTGGTAATATCCTTAGTACAAAGATTATGTTTTGTATTATGTTTAAGATTTTAAAATTGAAATATTTAAATAAGTATTTAACGTAATTTGAAATTCAAATACTTGATAAAATTAATACATAATATTATTTAATTTAATTTTTTATTAATAGCAAATAAATAAACATGTTTTATTGCTTAGAACTTCCACAGATGCCACTTTCGAAGTGTCTTCCAAGCATTCAGAGGATAACCAATGAAAAAAGACTACAATAAGAATTATAAAAAAAGAAAGTTTCTGATATGGCAAGGAATACTAAAGAATTACCAACTTGAAGAACTTGGTGGAAAGATGAAGACTTCAAGCTACAGCTATTCAAGCATGTAATGCACAAAACCTACGGTCTATTCATGAAAAAATTATCTTTTGAAAGATTGTATGGGAGGAGCGACCTAGATACAGAGTAATTTCTATGCCTCACCTGATAATATGTCATGTGTTAATCTTGTGTATAAATAGATCTGTACTGCACTGAATTAGATTCACTTTCAAATGAACTGTCTAGACAAGAATAACCACAACCAGAATGACATTTGGATGTTCAGTGCTAAGCTGGTTGCAGCTCAAGCTCACATCATATAGAGTTGCTGACACACTCATCAAACCAGGTATTTGACATAGTGACGGTGGATTTATCTGAAACTGATTGGACTGTGGCACAAAAGAAATTGTTCGACACTGAAACAAGGACATCAAAGATCCAAAATAGTTTTCAAAAAGAAGTTATTAATACTCTGGCAGTGGCGTACATAGAAAATAATTTTGAGGGGGCTGACACTTTTTTTGGTTTAGAAAGTATAAAAATATCCTCCAGGGGTTTCTGAAATCATTCCCAGGAAATTGTTGAGGTTTAAGACCCCATAAATATGTTTTACCATAAAAAACTACTAGGTGCAACTTTAATGTTTGACTTTTCAATATCTGGGGGGGGAGGGGGAAGAGCCGTGAGCCTCCCTTATTTACACCTATGTAAAAAGTAGAGGTGAAAAAATAGAGTTCCTGAATTGAGTGATTTGGTTGCCATGAAGGTGGCCTAATATAAAGAAAACTAGGCTTAAGAGTGGTTCCAGCTCAGGTGTACAATGTCGAGATCAATGCCATTGTTTTTTGGAGACACTTTTGCACAGAATTTGGTCATCTCAAGCATAGAGTTCTTACTTAGTTCAAGAACATAGTCAGGAACAAATTTTGGGGGGGTCCAGACAACTAATATTTTCCTGTTGTGGATAGAGAGTAAGGCCCCCATTTTGTTCCTTAAAAGGTTCTTGATCCGTTTCTCTGTTGAGAAAGATCTTTCAGCAGTACATGTCAGTAATACTGAATTATTTAAATAATAATAATCATTGACTTAAAAAGTAACTGAAAATTCATTGGGTGTTCGGGACCCCTTCCCCTTGGTCCCCCTCACTGGCTACATCCTTGACTGAGTTGAATCCAATTTCTTGGAAGCTCTGGGGGACTAAGTCTAGAGTTCACAGACAAACTATATGGACTTTCATAGATGGAAATAAATGACCACCAAACCTGCAGGGTCAAGTAACGATCGACATCTTTAGCTCATCACAATTTATTGAGTTAGCAAAATTTTTAAAATCTCTCAAAAAATTAAAAGTAATGCCTCTCTCAATTTGATTAAAAGTTTTAAATAATCTAAGAGTAAAATTAGAAATATATGGTTTGATAATGATCCCTAAAAAAAGTATTTTAATATGCAATATCAATATAAAATGTAATCACCGGAATACGTTTTCAATTTTAACTGTGATGAATGTAACATACATAAGTGATTATATGTGTAGATCGATAATGCACACAAAATATATTATT
>NW_025788545.1:0-6438 GCF_021130785.1 Homalodisca vitripennis
TATTTTTTAACCAAAAAAAAAATTTTTTGATAAAATTAAATTGGAAAGGAACCAGTAAAAATCCCGTTCCCCTTATTGAATGTATTTCAAATTCAGAGGGAAAATTCAGTGTAAGAGTTTAAATTCAAGAATTTAAAGTTATAAAACTTTGGGAATTTTGGACACCTAAACCCAATAAAAAAAAAAATTATTTAATAATGAATTACGAAGTGTTTAAATAAAGTTAAAATAAGTTTGACTTTTCCCCCAAAAAAAATTTAGTTTTTGTTATTTTAATCCCAAATTTTTTTTTCCAAAATTTAATGGTAGGGTTTTTAACTCGCTTATTCCATAAATATGTAATACGACTTTATAAAAAAATTTTTAATTGGGGTGAAATCTTTTCAGGGTTTGTAATAGAACAAAGTTTAGAAGAAAAGAAAAGAAAATTAAAAAAATACCGAAACATTTGTTAAAATCTGCCCGTTATTAAAGGACATAAAAAGGGACTGCCCGCAAGCTGGGCACAGCAGGGGGCCGATGCTATCAACCCCTGTTTAACCCTCGTTTATTAAATACATACACTAAAACCATCAACTATTTAAAAACTTTAAAACAAAAGATTTCTTTTCAATCGAAATAGTTTGCAACAACCCATCAACAAAAAGGGGGTTTTCCTTTCGTAAAAGGGGCAGTCCTAGAGTGATGAAAAAAAGATCATCGATAGTGACAAAAATATACTAACTTTTATTTAAAAAAACTTCTGTTTTTTTTTTGGGAAAAGGGGCAAAAAACAAATTTATACAAAAAAAAATTTCCCTTTAAAAAAAAAATTTTTTTCCCATTTTTTTTTTTTTTTTTTTAAAAAAAAAAAAGTTACTCCTTTGGTATTGGGGTGAAAAAAAAAAGAAAAAATATTGTGTGATTGCTTAAATTTTTTGGGAAAGGCCCCTGTTGAAAATTAAAAACTCATAAAAACCCATTTTTTATCAGTTTAAAAGATCCCAAATTTTTTAACTTTTTTATTGATTTCAAGGCACATTTTTTATGCACCCCACTTTATAGGTATTTTTGCAAACCAGATGAAAAAAAACTTTTTTTCTTGAAGGCATCAACTTTTTTGACGACTTGTTAAATATATACACATTTTAAATATAAAAAATTGTTTACAGGAAAATAGGCTAATTTAATGTCAATAAAAGGAGATTTATTGACAAAAGGTATTGGCTACACCGCGAGTACTATTATTAATAAAGGTATTCTACCAATTGCAACAAAAGTATTCTTACAGTAAAAACCACCAATATTATATTAGGTTATTTTATTTGATAATGTCTTAATATTATAAACTGTAAATAATAACTTTGTAATTATATTATTAATTATTTATATTTGGATCAAAATGACCCGCTTATAAGTACGTATTTAGCGGAGCCAAAGTATTGTACAGTTTTGGGAATGAATAAGTTCAATCCAATTCAATTCAACGAGTCATCCTATTAATTAAATATAATAGACTGTAACAATACAACAAAAAACATTTTAACAGTTAAACATTAAAATTAAAATTTTGGAATGTGTTACTTTTGTATATTTTAAGTTTATTTTTAAGTATATGCACTCAAAAGTTTTCGGAAAATGGATATGAGGTAATGCCTTTTGAATAGCCGTCGTTTTAAAAATAGATGAATTATTCACGGTTTGTAATTTTAATAAACAAAACTGTTTTACGTAATAGTTAATATTAATGAAAATACGTTTTCGTATATATTCATTGTTTAACTTAGCATTTGTGTTGAAGATTTATTATTAACGGCATGCCCTTCTTAAACCCGAGTCGTTGTTCTGAAATTATCGTATAGAAAAAGCTTGACGGAAAGGGCCTATACACTTGAAACTAAGAGCATACGTTCCTCTTGTCACAAGAAAACTGTACCGGGTTTGGGGTAAAATAAGGTCAACAAAGTTGCCATTTGGAGGACGGTATATACGAAATTTTCGGTGTAATGTTGCTCACCCCACACACACACATTTTTGGAATATATGTGTATTATTATATATTATATATATATATCTTATGTATGAATGTATGACCGGAATGTATGGTATTGGTGTATATAAGACTAGCAAGAGGTGCGAGCGCGGTCGTTTGACGTTGATGGACACCCTATACTTCTGATAATAAGAGGCTACGGGGCCCCGTATTATTAAAAAGGGCCCCCATATCCTTTTAAACACTCGTTGCTTTCTGTAGGTCCTTCGACATTCCATCGATTTGCTTCATTTTCTTCGCTAATCTAAAATGCGCAAGAAAAGAGTGACAGTCCCCCCAACATCTCAGACCACCAGAAGAAAAGTCTAGAAATATATTTTCCAAAGCCTTTTAAAAATCCCTCGTAATTTTTTTCATATCAATAATTGTGGTTAATCAATGTGAAATAAACCGTATTTCGTTTTAAAACAAGCAGAAGCCATTCAGCGAAAAAAAAATTTTAAACACGCAATGGTTTCGTGATTATATACAGGAGTTTTTGTTTATATTTCAATATTTATAGATTACAAGGGAGCTGTTCATCATTTGAGCAAACTACATATATAAGGCATCACATAACTGTGACATTGTTGATTTTTAGTGATTGTTTGCCATTTTTACTTGATTATGTGAAAAACTTTTTAATACCCCCAGTGGACTATTACAAAACTTTCACACACAGCTTGGCAGAAGTTAGTAGGCTTACTTACGTCTTCAATAAAAAATAAATAATAATATAATAATACATCAAATGATATGATAAGCATATCAGAGTCAATATGCCATCGACATTTTGAAAGCTGGCTACGATAAATAAACCTTGATGGATGCTCGGACTTAAAAATGGTAGGTAGCCCATGTACTTAAATATTGTCTCTGGATTGGGGACTGGCCGGATATAAAATCACCTGCAGTATTACTGCTGGGCTTACCTTCAGGATAGAGAATGGTAGGGGGTTCTTTAGTTGCAATGATTAATTATTGAGATGTGTTAGGAATATATAACAGTTAATAATTTACATTAACTTAAAAGGTTTTTCAAACATTGAGGAAAAAATCAATGTGTTCAAAATTTACATTTTGGAGCAATTCTACTATAAATCTGAGGGGATGAAATTAGAAACGGATCACGTTGTTTGCACTTATTATATTAATTGTTTTAAATAGTCTTTAAAGAGTGGTTAGTTGTTAAAAATATATGAACACCAACACAAGGAGACACAAACACTAGGAGACACAAACCCACCGAAAACACAAACACTTAAAGAAAGTAAAATCAGGTTTCAGGGCAGGATTAAATAAATGCATCACTAGCTGCTTTATTTACGATTGAAATCAATCACTTTTTTTTTTTTGAATTGTTTAAATTACACGTGCTAATGCACTGCAAGTTTAACTTTTAGGTTATATTCATATTCCCATAACCTTCACGAACCAGGGATGGGTGGGGAATGGAACAGTTTGTAGATGTAACTATAGTACGCTGTAGTTTTGTGATTAACAGCTGGTGCAATATTAGTTTTTTTTTTTTTGTTACCGGAGAGACGGTGGGGGAGTAAGTTAGGAAATTCATCCCCTTCAATGAATGCTGCATACGTATACCCTCACGTGATTCTAAAATCAAATGACTTTAAGATAATAAAATGTATGCTATATTAATTAATCTGAACTGTAATATAACATTGCTATGTTATCAATGATGTGTTGCTGTTTTTGTTTGGGATTTGATTAAAGGCAGCGGTATATATGTATTAATAAGTAGCCACTTTTTGATCGCTGTCATGGATTTGCCCACTTGTGCCACTAGTAGACTCAATTAATTGTACTTTTCTAGCAGTATGTTATATTATAATTTTATTTGTTTTCCACCAGTAAAATCAAAAAACTGTTATTACTGGACCCCGCTGACAAGTTCTAACTTAGCGGGGCCAATAAATGTATGATTGGTGAATAAATAATTCTATTCTATATATATATATATATATTTTATATATATATTTTATATAAATATATTATTTTTTACACAATTTATTTGCAACCATTTTCCAAAGGGGAAAATTGACAAGGTTTTTTTGAAAAACGGGTTTTATTTTAATTTATGCTTTTTGTACATTTAATGGTTCTAATATTGGTATTAGCTATTAAAGTGCTAATTACAGCCCATTTTTTAAAAAATTAAGTGTATTAAACCCAGATATATTATTTTTTACTATTAAAATTTAAGTAATTCATTCGACGAGGAACATCGGAGTCTGAAGGGGCCCAGAGAAATCATTTATATAATAATATATGAGATTAATAAAACCATGATGTAAATTTGATAGCTTTTATTTTGTGAACTCTAAGATTAAAGAAAAATTTTATCACGTAATTGGGTTGACACGTTGAAGTTGTAGACCTTTTTCGGTTTCATTGTTTGAATATTAAAGATAGAATGGCTCAGTTTCAATGATATGAGATATTCCGGATTTTAAGATATGAACTATTAAACGCAAAGGAATGAGCCTGAAATCGGAAAAGCCGTTGTCAAGATGTCTGGGTTTTTAAACTACATCTACTAAAACTTAACTCCAGGCCAGTGAACTGTAAAGTTATATAACGAAAAGACTTATCGTTAGCACTACGAGGGCAATTATGAACATTATATAAATGCAAAATTTTACGATGTTTAGCACTACAGTGTGTATGTGTTTTGCGGTAGTATACATACTCTTTTTGTCTAGAATGGAAAACATTTTTGAGAGTTCCTTGACAACAAACTATCCTGTCCCGGGTTTAAAGGGAAGGAACGTTTGGAACTAACACAACTAAGGAACCATCCCCTTCCAAACAACCACCCTGACTTGATTATAATCCCGGAGCTGAAAACCAATCACAGCATGCTTTTGTGAAATCAATGGAGGAATTTACATTAAGAAACAAATCGATCATCAGCCATGTTAGTTTGGTGGAGGTTGTGAGAGAGCATCGAAAGAGTTAATAATGTAATTTTTTCTATCAGGTTTCATTTTTTATTAACTTGAAATTTAAAACCATCCGTCAGACACAGAAGTATTTGATATATGCGTCAGACTACGAGAAAGACGTATTAAAAAGTCATAAAGGGCTTTATAAGGTTATAAGAATCTTATTAAATTTCAATTTTCGGCTCTCGGATACTAGATATTACAGCGAACTGGATTTAACACAGTGGCTGAAGTTTTTAATCTGAAAATAGCGTTACCTAGATATACCAGTTAACAAAAAAAGGCATTTTAGAATGTATCTCTCGCTCTATTTGTGGACCCAATCTTCTTTAAAAAAAATAAATAAAATTGTTGCTACGCTTAATCTTGTGAACGGCTAAACCAATTCTGACATTATCTATATATGTATATTATATATATATAAATATTCTGTGTTTGTAACCTACCCCCTGCTTTTCCACTATTGAAATGAATTAAGTATGCCAGGTGTTAAATGTTTTAGTCTTTAATCATGTAGATCTTATGGCAAAGAGCAGAAAATATCATAACCTTAAAAATTTAAAAAGTGATCTATCTGGTTTTTGAAACAGATCACTCAAATAATATAAGGCTAAACATTGAAATTCTACTTTCTAATAGTCAAAAAGCAATCTTCACAAATACCTCGTCATGCTTTTCAAATTAAATTAATTGCCTAATGCTTTGTTTGGATAAAAACGATTTTTTGTTCGTAGTTATAATTATCATAAGTTGATAAAATTATTCAGTTGCCTTCAAAATATTCACGATCGTATTCATTTAAAACTCTATAAAGACCACTTTACAGTACTGATCTTCGCTTAGGCATGTCAAGTCTTATAATATTAAATAATCACAAGTATTTGTCACAATAAAAGAGTCCTTCTAAAAAATTATTTTTGTAAATATTAAATAGTCTAATGATAAGGACATGTGACAAAGAATTAAAAAAAAATCAGTTCAGATGTTTCATATTTTTAACGAGCTTTAATATTTTGGTGATTGGTTTTATCAGAGTCACATATTCATAGATATAGGAGTCAGGTAACATTTACTGGTAAAATTAGAAGACTGCTAACGGGCATTTTGGTTATAGGTATCTTGTGTGCGCCGTAAATTGAATCAGTATTCAATATTGAAGGCTACTCTAATTTTAAACTAAATAAATTTAAAACCCTTTTATAATGTATGAAGTATGAAAAAACTTTTATGCCTGTGTGAATAAAAAATTATTTTATTATCATAATAAAATGATATAACTTACAACTACATTTTTCATTACAAATAAAAATCTCATTTAGGTAGATTTCATTGAAATGTGCATTTGTAATAAATGAGTGGTGGAAATGTTAGGTTACTTTTTAAATTCTCTCTGATTCATTCCTCTAGAAAAAAAAAAAACAAAATACTAAAGATTTTTTAAAGATGAGAATGCCCCCTTTT
>NW_025788546.1:0-10619 GCF_021130785.1 Homalodisca vitripennis
ACTTTTTTTTGCTGTAAAAAAGTTTATTAGTGCAAAAAAACTTAACCTTAAAATAGTTTTGATTTTTTTTTACTTTATTCGATTATATTTAAACCCTATGTTCGTGAATAGGTAATATTTAAATATCATTAGACGTACTTTTAGTTATTTTACTATCTTAGTAAACCTATGTTCGTGCGATAGGGACCTAATATTAAAATAGTCTTTACAGGTACTTTTATTTTAAAATTCTATCTTAGAAAAACCTATGTTCATGCGATACGGAGAAAATTAAATAGTCATTAGAGGTATTTTTTAGTTTAATACTATTTAGTAAACCTAGTCCGTCGTAGGGAAAAATATTTAATAGTCATTAGACGTACTTGTACTAAATTACTATCTTAAAAAACCCTAGTATGTCTTACTTAATTATGTTCGTGCTATAGACTCTAAATTTAAAAAGTTTGTTCTCGGTATTCTTAATTTATTTAACGAAGTTTGCGGCAGCAGGCCAAGTTTTTTTACATGTATTTAAGTTATGACAATATGGTGGGTATGTATTGAGTATACTTACTCCCAAGATTTAAAGTCCACGGTAATGAGTCTTTTTAATTTTTTTCTCAGTCAAAATATCATACAAAAATATTTAATTTTATTCAATAAAATTTAATATTTTTGTAATGATGGAATGAATTTTTTTAAAAATTTAAATGTTGAGTCTCCTCTTGTCTTTGATTTTATAAAAGTTATTTTCATCCAAAAATATATTACCTTGTCCTTTGTTTGCATTTCAAAAAAGATATTTTTAGAAGTGGTTGATTCACCCATATAATATATGATGAAAAAAAAAAATTTAAAAACCATGCCATTTTTGAAACCACCTGAAAAACTTTCATTTTAAAAAATTTAAAAATTTTTTCAATTCTTGAGTAAAAAAATATCTTCCAAAAGTTTTCCTCTTTTTAGCCAATATGATTCGCAATGACGAAGAAGGTCTCTGGATAAACCCCCAAATTTTTTGGGAAAGGGAAAAAATGTTTGGGGCTGCTGGAGTTTCGTAATGTTGAAGTAGTATAATTCACTTTTTTTTTTTAAATTATCTCTATTACTTCTGAAACCTTTTTCCATTTGTTTCTAACCCCAGCATTTTTAAAAGTATTCCAAACTCTGCTCCCCCAAATTGTTTTGGGGCATAATTAATACATTTTTATAAATTATTCAAATTGATATGGATCTCCACTTAAATGAGGTATATTGTCATATTTAATTAAAAAAATTTATAGTGTTAAAAATACTATACTTTGAAAGACAAACTTTTTTTTTTTAAAACCAAAACAAAATGTCTTCATTTATGCAAAGTAGCTCACTCTCATTATCATTAAAACACGTTGATTTTTCTCAACTTTCTTTTTTTTTGAAAAAAAAAACCGACCTTTTTAAAAGGGTAGGTTGCCAGCTGGTGCAGCAAAGATATCACAGTTGGAGGTATAAGTTAGTATAATTGTAATGTCCCCTTTTGTTTTTTTGTTTTTTTTTGGGGGGGAAAAGAAAACAAACTGACATATAAGTATTATTATTTTTTTTTTTGTTAGATTCATCCACGTATTATAACATATTTTATCTGTAACAAACCCATAAAAAAGGTGGAAACTAATTTTTATCTTAAATTTCGGGTTCTAGAATATAATGCTCTCAAGTCACTTTTCCCATAATATGATGAAAGTTTATAAATTTAGTCTAATTTTTAAAATACTAAAAAAAATTTATCTTTTTAAAAAGATATATTTATTGTTAATAAAATACATGTAGTTCAAAGGGTAACGCTGAAAAGATTTTTCTATTTACAATTTTGGTATTTTACAATATTAACAATGAAGTTACCTTAATTATACAATATCCTGCTTTATTCAGCACTAAAAAAAGACTACACTATGCAAAGTACCTGGACAACTAATTTCATATCCTCAAAAGGCGTAACAAGAGCAGTTCACATTTATCAAAACAAACATAAAAAAATCTATACGAAATTTATATGTGTGAATTTATTTTTGAACAATTATAATTAAACATGTTTAAAATATTCTTTGTTTTAAAATATGAAAACAAATCTCTCAGAAATATATATTCGTGCAAAAAAATTTTTATTAAGTAATGCTTCTTCTCCGGGAATACAAAAAAATAAACATTTATATTCACCTGGTTTTAAATGCACAAGTAAATTTTTAAAAAAGCGTGCAGTTTGCAGGGGGAATAAAGTTGTGAAATTACAGTTTATCGATAAATAATTATCGAAATAACTTTAAAGTAGTAAACTTATCTTTGCGTTTTGAGATAGTATAGCAAAACAATTGCAGTTTTTTTTTAGAAAAATAAATGGGGGGTGACTCAGGTATGATTCTGCAGACATCTTCCCCTTAGCCAATTTTTCCCCGCCTAGTGGCTTTTCAACGTTTTTTCAAAACCCAAAATTTTTTTTGCCAATAAAACCAATATGTTTTCTACCGAAAAATTTAAATTTTTAAATTAATCCCCTTTTAACTAATAATACCTTATTTTATTTTTCCTATTTTTAAAACCCCTTGTTAACCATTGATAATTTATTTATTAGAAATCTTTACTACGAATCTAAGCTTCAAGGGACTATTTTATCATATAGGTGGGGAATTTGGACATTAACGTCCTGTCATCATGACGTGAAAACTAGACGGAATGTAATTTCGGTCGTCGTGACTGGCCCAAACAGTAACAGCTAACAATCCCCTTGCGACATGTCCTAATCAGACTATTGTTCTTTGGTATTACACTAAAATTAAACATTATGCATTGTGGAATGTTTTGGACAATCATATTTCGGATTGGCTTCATAAGGATTACACTTGAAGCCTTTAACGGCGTGTTGTATTATTTAGACGTAATTTACTCATATAATATCAAGAAAAGAAAAAATAGGAAACAGAGGAAATTTATGAAATTGAAACTTAAATTTTTTAGAATATTTAAAATACAGGAATACTGTGTAAAGAATATAAAGTTAAATATATTTTAAATTTATGAAAAATATATTGAAGCTGCAAAGTAATAAAAATTAAAATATATCGAAAACTGCCTGCACCATAATTGATGAGTACAGGAATATGCATATCATCATTCATATTACCACGTCAAAGTAAAAATCGGGGGATGCTTTGTATATGAATTAATAAGTTTTCCGTGGGTAGGTAGGAAAAAAGGCTTCAGCGTTTTCCTATATTTTTAATAGACTTTGATTGTGCATATAAATCAGTTACAAATGTCAAAGGCAGTTCCTGTGGCCAAAGGATTAATTCCTGTTATGTTATCAGGATCATAACTGTTAAATAAATTTCAAAAATCTGATTGAATAATAATTCATCAAAAAATAAAGAGCAGAATTATTGTAAAATTTTAATAACCTATATATATTTATACCAAATTTATAATTATTTTCTGTCACATGATAAATTATTTTTACAGTAACTGAGTAACGGGTACTTTTATTAATTCAATTTTTTTTTTTGTATTTATTCTTTGTTTAACTTTAAAGTACTTTTCACAATGAAAATCTATTTAATTTTGTGTATTCAGAACATATAATAAATGCCAATTTATAAACAAACAGAGTCAAAATTATTTGATTTGCGAAGAAATAAGTAAATACATATACTCATGCCATATACGTATTAAACTTTTAGTTTTAATCGTTGTAGGTTGCACTACGAGCTTTAAGTATATTTTTTGTAAAAAAATTCTAGATAAATGGGAGAATATTCCTGACCTTCACTTTATGATTAGATTTGTTTATTCAAGTTTATTATTTTGGATGCTATTCTTCCAACAGAGAAATATATTTTTGTGGATTTATTTATTTAAAAAAATGTGAATTTTATCTATTCCTAAAAATATGTTTCTTTATTAGACATAGTTGATTTAAAGGATATCCCAGTAAGCTGTTTACATTGACTTAATTAGTTTCGTTTTTTGCAGGTCCATAAATATATAAGTTAGAGTAATATTAATTACAAATTTTATTAGGGTATCAATGGGGAAATATTTTTTAAACGGATACTTCAATCCATTAGACAAAGAAATATACATTCAACTAGTGAGGTTTTTTTGTTTCCTTTTTAACTCAAAAGCTAAGTGGAACATATTAGAATTGTGTTATTACTTTTAGTACTTTTTCAGCTATTCCTTTCAAATAGTAAAGTCCTTGAATTAATAATATCCCATCTGAACAAAACCACCTCCCCCCCTCCAATCTCTAAGAGTCACGCCGAGGCTGGAGTTTGTACTTGATTATCCTGAGTCTTGGTTAGATAACTGCAATTTGGATCAAATACGCTGGGCCTGGATATAATCTATCTTGTTTGTTCACAATTTAATAATCTTATTTTTTTGAAGCTGTGCTTGAAAGATGTTTTAATTGCTAAAACTGTGTGCATTTAAATAACCTAGAGAAATGTACTTAAGTATAAGTTATGAGTGAATGTAACCATAACCATTGGGGTCTAGGAGACGGGCTGACCTTAGTTCGGGTGAATCCCAAATGAACTGGGAAAGTACCTCTCCAGGGGCGGCACCGCCAAGGTGTCGCTCAAGACCGAAGGGGGATCCGAATCCAACCCTCTAACCAATGGTTGGGCCCGGATAAACGCTACTTAGCGTCCTGCTTGAGGTGGCCCTGCTGTCAACAAAACCCCAGGATCTAGGGTAGTGTCTCGAGTGTGCAAATCTGCGCGGTGACGGCCCTCGGCGCCGCGCAGTAGTGGTGCCAGTCCGGGTTTCCCCCTGGAATCGCACCACAAAAAAAAACTTTTTTGATGAGGGCACCCCAATCCCACGGTGTTGAGCGACCCGTGCCCAAGGGATGCATGGCGCAGGGGTTTGTGCGTCGTAAAGGGAGCCCTTGGGGGTTGGGCGCCCCCCAAGCGTAAATAGCCTTACCTGGTCATGGCGGGGCTCTGGTGGGTGGACCGTTATTTCCTCGGTACTCGTGGGGCCTTTTATGGAGTCTTTTAATAATAACCAAAAAACACCAACAGATTTAGATCTGGAAGAAAATGCAACGGGCAGTTGCATCCGGCACCCAGGCCTTGATGTATCTGCCTGTTCTTCTAGCGCTACCACCATCGACGACGATGTAGTACTCGATGATGCTAGCGGAAGGGTTGAGTCCATGGACACAGACACTGGAGCATGTGTTAAAAGGACTACAACATTAAGCTCCCCTTTAAACTGCGCAAGCGTTGGGCGATGGAGCAAAAAGGCCGACGGCACCTGGCTTCCGGGGCAGTCAATGGAGGAGGCAAACGGGCAAGAGGTCGGCCCAAAAGAAAGAAGAAAGATGAAAAGACAGAGGGAGGCAGCACCGGAGGCAACTGCAGGTGCGGTCTCTACTCCTATTGGGAAGAGAGGGGGCTCGGGCGGTTCTTCGGCGGAAAAAACCCCTGCGAAGAGGCCCCGACCGCACCTCCTGAGCAAGCAAACGCATGCGACGAGTACCAATCCCTCAAAGGAGGAGGGGTTGGGGAAACATTCAGGGAAGTTCTGACGGGACATAAGCTAGTCTTGGTCCCTGCTAACTTTCCTGAGAGGCGCCTCTCAGAGGAGGAGGCTATGGAACTTCGGGGGCGCATTCTCGACGAGGTACTCTCAGCAGAGGGGTGTGTGGCGCAGTTCAAAAGGTGTTTCCCCGAAAGAGGGGGTCTCGTCATGCTCTGTGGCAATGACGAGACCAGGGATTGGCTGCGGGGTCTGGCTCCGGGGCTGGGGATCGGTGGCCCTGGGGGAATAGGGGTGATCTGTGGGGACTAACAAAGACCTCATAAGATCTACCAAGGTCTTCCTAAGGGTCGATGGTCCCATGGGCCGGGAAGGACTCTGCGACCATTCTCAAGGCCATTAACAAAAAAGAATGCTGGGATCTCTGTGTCGGACTGGAGGGTTGTTGGAGATGTCCACACGGGAGATTCCAGAACTCTTGTAATTTTAATAGATGAACAGTCTTCAACCACTCTAAGGGGGGGGGCTGGAGGGTGTTCATTGGTGTGGAGCAGGTCCAGCTGAGGGCGCGGGGTGGGGGGTTTTATCATGGGGATCAAGGTTCTTCAGATCAACCTGCAGCACAATAAGGCTGCCTCGGCTTTTTCTGCAGACGCTTCCTGTTGGAAGATTTTCACGTGGCTCTGATACAGGAACCTTGGATCAGCAAGGGAAAAATATCAGGGCTTTCAATGACAGGGGTGAAAATATTTAGTGCCCAGGTTGAAAATGCCAGGACATGTATTGTTGTAAGCAACAAGGTGGACAGCATTCCTGTTCTGGAATTTTGTTGAGGGATCTCGCCACAGTCAGGTTGATGGTGGCTGGTACTGGACGAGCCCTGCTAGTTGCATCATCATATCTCCCGTATGATGATGCGGAGTCCACGCCCTCCAGGGAACTGGCTCCCCTTGGTGGACCATGTTGGGAGGAGTGAAGCGGAACTGGTGGTGGGATGCGACGCCAACTCGCACAACGAGGCGTGGGGGCAGCACCAACACTAAAAAACAGGGTAAGTTACTTTAGAATACATAATGTCCCGTAGTCTAATGATCGAAAATGTGGGAAATGTGCCCACGTTTCGCACGAGGACAAGAAGGGAGGTGCTAGATGTGACCATGATGTCGGAGGGTATGGCTGGTCGGATGCATGGCTGGCATGTGTCTGACGAGCCTTCCCTCTCTGATCATGCTCAAAACTGTTTTAAGATCGGTGAACAGATGCTGGAAAAAGTTCAGTATAGGAATCCGAGGGAACACAAACTGGGTATCCTACAAGGAAAACCTCAGGGCACGGCTGGATTCTGATTCCACTAATGGGAAAAACGGATTCACAGCGCGGCGCAGCTTGACGAATCTGCTGACGGTCTAACTTCTGCGATTGTCGGCTCCTTCGATCTCAGCTGCCCGATTATAAACAAAAACAGATCTAAGGTAGCCTGGTGGAGCTCTGAATTGGCCTCTTTGGGGGAAAAGAGGGTCAGGGCTCTATTCAGGAGAGCCAAAACTTGGGGTACTTGGGAACCTACCACGAGGCTCTTGCACTGTACAACCGCAAGGTTCGTACGGCTAAGAGGTTAGCCTGGAAGAAGCTCTGCACCGATATTGACAGTGTGCAGGGCAGTGCAAGGCTGCAAAAGTATTGGCAAAGAATCCCATCTCGCCGCTTGGCAGTCTCAAGGACGATCAAGGTGTTTACATTACTGAGCCGGAAGGAGTTCTGAAAGTCATGATGGGAACACACTTCCCGGACTGTATTGTTCATGAGGGTGAACAACCACCTGAAAGTGAGGGGAGGGCATGCGGGTCGCGCCACTCATTCGCAGTGGAGTCTGGCGCACCGTATTGTTACCTTCCGTAGGATTGAGTGGGCTATTAACTCATTCAGTCCTTACAAGGGCTCCTGGGGGGGACGGGGTGAGACGGTTTGCTTGCAGCGGGGATTGGACATTCTCCTTCCACAGCTGTGCAGACTGTTCAGAGCCTCCGTGGCTCTCAGGTACATCCCACTACCCTGGAGAGTGTCCAGAGTGGTGTTCATACCGAAGCAGGGGAGGGCCGGGCATGGATCGGCCGAAGTCTTTCAGGCCGATATGCCTGTCCTCCTTCCTTCTCAAACCATGGAGAAAATGGTTGCCAGGTTTGTTTGGGGAGGGAGCTCTTCTGGAGCGACCTTTGCATCCTAACCAGCATGCCTACATCCAGGAAAGTCATGCGACTCGGCCCTGCATCAATTGGTATGCAGGATTGAGAAGACGCTGGGGCAAAAGAGGTAGCCATAGGAGTCTTTTTTAGACATTGAAGGTGCCTTTGATAATACAGCCACTCAGGCGATTATCAATGCGGTCTCGGGACGTGGCCTTGATGGTCGGGTGTGTGACTGGATAGGGGCCTTGCTCACGGACAGGGTTGTTGTTTCAACCCTCATGGGAGCAAGTGTTAGTGCAAAAGGTACGAGGGGCTGTCCGCAGGGCGGCGTTCTCTCTCCTCTTCTGTGGAACCTGGTTGTGGATGACCCGCTGAATTCTTTTAATAGCAGCGGTGTCTTTGCACAAGGGTACGCAGATGATATTGTGATGATTCTTGTGAGTGGCAAGTTCAACACAACAATCACGGAATTGACCAATGCTGCTCTGAAAAATGGTGGGAAACTGGTGTGATAAGGTTGGCCTCACCGTCAACCCCACCAAGGCTGCCGTGGTTGCCTTTACCAGGAGGCGACAGATGGAGGGCATTGGTCCTTTTCTTTTAAAGGCTCATCCGTTGAGCTGAAGCCTGAGGTCAAGTACCTGGGCGTGATCCTAGATAGGGTTCTAAACTGGGAACCTCATCTAGAAAGGGTCATTGCCCGGGGTAAGTGGTCTCTAATGCAATGCAGACGTGTGATAGGTGGGCCCTGGGGACTGAAGCCGAGGCTCTTGTACTGGCTTTATGTTTCCGTGGTCAGACCTGCACTAATGTACGGAGCTGTGCGTAGGGGGGCCAAAAATGGGGAAGCCAAAACGGTGGTAGCACGTCTGGGGAGGTATCCAAAGGATGGCCTGCTCGCATCACAGGGGCCTTTCCTAGTGCGCCAGGCGCGGCTCTGGACTGTTGTCTTAATCTCGCCCCCCTGGACATTGTCATTCGAGCTATGGCCAGGAAGAGTGCCTACTGTCTTCAGCAGAGGGTTCTGGTCGGGCTGCAGCGGTGGGCACTGCAGAATTAGCACTCTGATACAGGAGATGTTTTGCATATGATCTCTGATCAGATGCCACAAAAGTTTTCCTTTGACAAACCCTTTAGGATTATTTTGCCCTCAAGGGTGATTGGTCAGAGGGGAAGCAACCTCTTCCACCAGCGGAGCTCGAATGGTACAAAAGACGGCTCTAAAAAAAAAAAGCGGCACAGGTGCTGGAATTCTGGGAGTGAGACCATGTAGGGAGCTGGTGGTTCCTATGGGTCCGTATCCGACAGTCTTTCAAGCGGAGGTCGCAGCCATTATGGAATGTGCTCGTGAGAATCTTCGTCTGCGATATAGGGGCAAGACGATTAACATTGTCACGGACAGTCAGGCAGCGCTGATGGCGCTGGATTCTTGCGCAATCAAATCCAAACTGGTTTGGGATTGCTATCAGACCGTTTCCTCCTTGCCAGAATCAACAATGTAACCGTTTGTTGGGTTCCTGGTCATGAGGGGATTTCTGGGAACGAAAGAGCTGATGCCCTGGCCAACCAGGGCTCAGCAACAATTATGACGGGCCCTCAACCATTCTGCGGTGTTCCAAGGTGTGAATCCTCTAGGGTTGTCTCGAAATGGATTCGCGGGAGCATGGGAGAAGGTGGAGGTTGCATCCGGGTTTGAGAGTGAGTAGAATGGTATTACAGTCACCTTCCTCCAAGGTGGCCTCGGACCTTCTCTCATTAAACAGATCAATGTCTTCCAAGGTCATTGGTCTCATTACGGGGCATGGTCACCTGAAGAAGCATCTACACAGAGTTGGTATCCTTCAGGAGGATCCGCTCTGTGGAAGGTGTAATGAGCAGGAGGAGACTGCTGAGCACCTGCTCTTTGATTGCCCAGCAATAGCAAGAGAGCGGTATGCCATCTTTGGTAGCTTGAACAGGGTGGCGAGTTTTCCCAGGAGGACTTGATAGGTTGCTTTCGGCGGTTTGTTGAACTGCTGAAGTTGTAGACTGGTAGTCCTCATGGTGTTTTCTGGGTGCGCAAAAGGCCCTTGAGGCTTAAGTGCATGGCAGTAGGCCGCCCCAAGGAAAAAAAAAAAAAAAAAAAAAAAGAAACCATTCATTGCTTTACATGAGGATGTTAATAAAAAACAAAGATTTATAAAACAGAAATTACAGGTTACAAGATATGATTTTTTAAATACAATATTTCAGCCCCAAAAAAACCTCTAAGAAATAAAACACTACAGTCGCAGGAGTGGTGATGTCGCATACCCTTTGGCCATCAATGCAGAAATATTGAATCTGTCATATACTAAATGAGTTTTTTTATTGACTGAATGAAAATCAAATACAAATCAAATCAAATTATTTATTTTTCTCAAGAAACATAATGCACATAGCAATATTACGAAAACAATATTATGTATATCAAATCAACAATTATCACTTTACAAAATATACTTTTTTCCCAGGCTGACCTATATACTAACTTAACTTTTAAACTTATTATAACATTTTTACTAAAAATAAAATACAACTTTGAGAAAAATATAGGGCCCCTAAGAGTATAATTAATCTGATTAGGGGTACCTTCATTAAAATAAAAACCAGAAATAAACTTAAAGTTTTCAGAGCTCAGAGCGAAACAGTTTATTTAAAATAGAAGTAGAAATTTAAAATCATCTAACATCACAATCAGTAAGTGTGCTTACTGCCTATTATTAAATTTCAGATAATAACAAAATTACTATTTATAGACAAAATAAAAGCAGATAATACTACTTTTAGTAAACAAGTAATCAACCAACTTTAACGCAGTTTTGAAATATAAATTGAACAATAATTAAATATAACTAACTTACTATTTGTAAAATGCCTCCGTGTTTTGTAAAATTTTCGGCTTAGTAAAACAAT
>NW_025788547.1:0-10747 GCF_021130785.1 Homalodisca vitripennis
ATGTAATATAGGTTTTAATTGTAACTTAATAAACAGTTTAAAATATTGATTTAAGCTCCAGCTCACCTTTCTTTTATTGCAGCTTCTTATATCTGACGCTTGGTCTCCTGGAATCTAGCGTTATGTTCGTCCAGAAGAGATCCAAAGAAAGACAATTGGACAGATTCCAGGAGTCAAGCCTGAGGTCTGCGTCAGATACCAGAAGCTGCAATAAAAATAAAGACCGTTGCTGGAACTAAACTTCTAAATTAAATTGAAACAACCCTTCCTATACCATGGCTATGATTAAAATTAGCGGAATTATAAAGTTGTTTATGTTTGAAAACGAACCTACTATCTTTAAAGTAACGTTACCAATAATTATGTACAATTGTTACAAATTTGTACTCTAACCTCAATTCAATTTTCTCAAATAACATCCAACTTTACTTCAGATGATGATATATCTTGAGGAATCGTTATTCATCTAAAAAGCCGTTTTATAAATTTATCTTTGACAGATCTATCAAAGAATACACATTAACCCACCAGATTTCGAAAGATCACCTCCATTTACTTTATTTATATCAATAACCAAACGTTTTAAATTCATGCAACAAGTCGTTATCAGGATAGTAAAATATGCTGAACTATCGCACAATGATTTTATGCCACATAATTTGTTACCTAAACTTGCTTCGCTCAAGTCGATGACTATAATATATGTACAAATAAGCCACATACAGTTTTATGAAATACAAAGTATCTTTTAGCATATATGACGTACCATATAAAACTTTAATTCCATAGCCCAAGTCTTTGTTGAAGATATCCAAAGGAAAACAGAAACTTCAGGGTTATAGACCAGCCAGACTGATACAAAGTGAAACGAGTTATCAAAGCTATTTCTCAAATCTAATTCTTTAGATGTGGTTCTGATTTGTAGGCATTGCTAAACTCCAAATGCAATGGAGGGACAATGCACCATTATATGATTTTATCTGTTTTACATAAAAAATGTTACTTCCACACCATGTGACACAGGCTTCCTTGAGTTTTTGCCTGCAAAATTTCATATTTATAGTAACATTTTATATCGTATTTTTGTATATTATGATATATTATCAGATGTGAATCATTAGTTGACTGTTTTGATTTTCAACGAATTATGATATCAGTAAACTACAGTTTTAGTCTGTAAGACATACACCTTAAATATAAAAAAAAATTGTAACCGTATTAGTTGTTTAGTTTTAAGTTTTAAGAAACCTAATTTAATACATACATAATCCATTTGGAATTATTCACAAACATGTATGTATGTCCTTACCCCAATATATTATCATTCATCATGTAATCATTAGTGTTTAGTGATAGGAGTAGGCCACGCATACATGGCGCTGATATTTCACCAAGTTTTTAGTCCTATATGTAAATTCCTAATGTTCAAATTCTATGGGTTTAATTAGGATACTGTACTTTAAATAATTATTTCTGCAATTTTTGGTCGCTTTTTTCATGGTTACAAATCAAACCAATGTAAAAACGCAACACTCAGGCAAATTCCATGCAGTGTAATGCACCATCATCGAATTCGATGTAGGCTGTAAAGAAGTGTTTTCATAATATAATTTTAAAGTTTATGGTCTAGTTTGTTTTTCGAGAAATCTCGTGCGAACAGGCAGACAGAATTGAATGAGCGCTTATCCAGTACGCATTGATTCTTAGTACTTTTTGTTAAATTTGTGTAGAAAAATTAATAATCTTTACTATAATTGCGGCCTTATTATATAAAGTATAGTAAACTATAGTTAAAAACAAACTAATACAAAAAAACCATTTACTCATTAGACCATAAGCAATCAGAGACATTAAAAAATCACGTGAAACCACAAATTACTTCCAGTAATAGAGTACAGTAACCAGGGTCAATTGTATCAAATGAACCACGGTTTTTCTGTTGTTTCTGATTGTGTACGGATACTGGAAATTAAAGCATTCTTCAAATATATTTGAAGAATTACATAAAGTTTAGATAAACGTAATAACAAAAAGGATACTGAGTACTAAACTAAAAAAGTATAAAATCAACTCAAAAAAAATAACACTACCACTACCGCCAATAGACGATAATATTTTTGTGAATATTTATTACGCCACAATTATGTGTCATTTAATATACTAATTACTTGTGCCAATCATCACTCAAAAATAAGTTGATTAGGGTGATTATATGATACTATATCCAATCAACTAATAATTTACAATATTCTTAGTCGATTGACTGCCTCAGCACACATTTAATGTGTTTTAGTAATTAAACTACTGGTATACTAAACAAAATTATTCTCATTAAGAAAAAACATTCTACATTCAAACTTTTAACTCCCGTTAGGCAAGGCGCTATATTCCGTTGAATTTCAAAATTTATAAATCTCACAATTCGAGCATAAGAGCTTTCATTATGTATTGAAATATATATTTTATAAGGCAAATATATTGGATACCTAGTCACGTACAACAATGAAGAAAAATGTGATAGGTCAGATAATCGATTATGTATCTTCAGCTACATTTTTATTTGTAAATTATACTTCCACTTACAATTTATCTACCTTTAATATTCTTCATATTTCTTATCCTTGGATAAAATTATGGAGTTGTTGTAAATAACTAAAATTTCTCCCAAGATTTGTCTATAAACTTTGATCATTTTTGAGCAGATTTTACGTAATCCCTAATCTTTCATGACCCAAATATATTTTAAAACTCGGGAATACATTTAAAAAGTAAAACTAAGCCACAACATCGAAAACATTAGCCAAAGAATTTTATTGTTTTAAAGCAATATTTCCGAAGTGGAGTGAACCGAGTAATTTCAGACTGCCCTTCACTCACTAGTAGTTAAATTTATTTTTGATTTACTGAGAAGGGTTACCTTATATATATCTTAGAGATCTTATGAACAGATATAATTGTAGCACACCACCCATGTCAAAATCCTGTTGACACTTGCTGGTATTTTCAATCATGTTAAATGGTAAATACTTCCTGCTAAAATTAATTATCTATGGTTGTCTGAAAAGCAATAGATGACGCCTATTCTAGTAATAATATAAAGTGTAATTAAAACCATTGGTTAATTACTCTTTGATGTATTTAACTAACGCGTATGTAACTTATTTATTCATATACAGAATAATAAAAGTGGACAAATTATACCTTGCACAATTAAGCACAATTTAAAAATATTTCAAATCCATTTTAAAAAAACCTTTTTTTTACTTGTACAACAAAAGTTGGCTTTTTGATCTTGCATTATATTGGTTTTCACGTATGCGAGTGAAATAAGTAACCATCCTGAATCACAAGTCGCTTCAGGGTGACAAATTGTATTTTCTTGTACGCTATCCGTTTTTAGCCCACAGTATTCCCTGTACACTGATGCATAATTATGCTTTACAACAAACCATGACCAACAGCCACACGAAGCTTGCGGGTGACAAATTGTGTCTTGTGATAAGCTATCTACTGTAGCTTGCAATATTCCCCTTTCACTGAAGCGTGAATTGCTCCACACCAAACAATGACAGTCATCGCGTGCTTGTGGGAAACAATGTTTCAAATCAAGATCAAATAAAATCGTTTCTTTAGCCCGAAAAATGTGGCATTGTATATCAAACGTTATGGGTTTCAATATAACATTGTTTGTGCATACAAATATTATAAAATTCCATTCGCGTTCACAACACGATGTTTCTTTGATACTATATTTATTTGTGTGTGGCTACTCAGGATGCTTTGGTAGACTGAAATCGTTATTGGCTTCGCAGCCAAATATCACTCGTCACCCTTTGGTATACAAAAATCGTGTCCTATTATGGGTAATTTCCCGAATCCTGTACTACTTTTTTCTAGCCATTCTGGATCTTAATTGTTTCACACCAAACATTGACATAACCCACGTCTTAGTTTGAGGTTGAATAATTCTGTTTTGTAATATACGCCTTATCTTATGCTTGCAGGTACCTCCTTATTCCACTGGAAAGTAATTTAATCGACACTAAACTTTGATACAAGCCACTTATAGTTTGAGGTTGATAAATTACTGTTTTGTAATACGCCTTATCTTTTGCTTGCAGGTCTCCTTATTCCCTGGAAAGTAATTAATCTGACACTAAACTTTGATACAAGCCACTTATAGTTTGAGTTTGATAAATTCTTGTTTGTAATGACGACGCCTTATCTTTTGCAATGTAGGTCTCCTTATTCCACTGGAAAGTAATTAATCGACACTGGCCACAGCCCCCGAAAACTTTGATACAAGCCACTTATATTGTTTTGAACTTGATAAATTCTGTTTTTGTAAATACGCCGTATCTTTTGCTTGCAGGTCTCCTTATTCACTGGAAAAGTAATTAATCAACACTAAACTTTGATACAAGCCACTTATAGTTTGAACTTTGATAAAATTCTTGTTTTGTAATTACCGCCTTATCTTTTGCTTTTGCCAGGTATCCTTATTCACTGGAAAGTAATTTAATCGACACTAATAACCTTTGATACACAACCACTTATGAGTTTGAACTTTGAATAAATTGTCTGTTTTGTTAATACCGCCTTATCTTTTTGCTTGCAGGTCTCCCTTATTCACTGGAAAGTTAATTAATCGACACTAAAACTTTTGATACATACGCCACTTATAGTTTTGAGGTTGATTAAATTCCTGTTTTGTAATACGCCTTATCTTTTGCTTGCAGGTCTCATTATTCACTGTTGAAAGATAATTAATCGACACTAAACTTTGATTATCACAGCCACTTATAGCATAAGGGTGAGATATTCTGTTATTGTAATGCGCTCATTTCTCGTAGCCCACACGCGGTACTTCTTCTCTGGCCACTCGCTGGTTTTTACTCGTTGCCGAAAATTTGAACAAAAATCTAGTTTACTTTGAGGGTTTACAAATTCTGTTTTGTGACACGGCCATTTTCCTGTTGATTGCCGGTTTCCTTTTCTTTATTCACTGGAGCGTAATTGCTTCACACTAATCTTTGATATCAAGTGACTGGTACCAAAGTTGACTTTTATCATGCTTGCAAAGCCATTTGCAAACGTAAGGGTGATAAATTCTGTTTTGTAATACACCTTATTTTGTTGCTTGCAGGTACCTCCTTATTCACTAGGAAAGTAATTAATCGACCACCTGAAACTTTTGATACAAGCCACTTATAAGTTTGAGGTTTGATAAATTCTGTTTTGTAATACGCCTTATCTTTTGCTTGCAGGTCTCCTATATTCACTGGGAAAGTAAATTTAAATCGAACACTAAAACTTTGGATACAGACACTTATAGCATGATGGGTGATAAATTCTGTTTTGGTAATGCGCTATTTCTCGTAGCCCACACGGCCGTATTCTCTGGCCACGCGTCGGCTCGTAATTACTCGTTGCCAAAATTTGACAAGATCTAGTTTACTTTGAGTGGGGTGACAAATTTCTGTTTTGTGATACCGTCCATTTCCTGTTGATTGCCGGTTTCTTTATTCACTGGGAGTCGTAATTTGCTTCACCACTAAAATCTTTGATTCATGTGACTGGGTACCAAAGTGACTTTTTATCATGCTGCAAGCCATTTGCAACGTAAGGGTTGATAAATTCTGTCTTGTGCTATGATATTTACCGTAGTTCGCTAGGGTCCCTGGTTACTCGAACGCTATTGCTTCACACCAAATTTTTGACCAAAAATTATCCATTAATTGCACAAAATAACATTCAGTATGAAGTGTATACTATATTTAATAAATAGTTAGTTATTCTTACATTTTGTGAAATTTAAAATAATAATTTAATCTTGAACTAAACTTAGTCCATAACAATGATCATATATTATAATAATATTCCTAAAAAAATAATTATTCTATGGTCATCTATAATCATTTGGAATGTATGAAAGACGATCTTTTCTGGATAATACAACTTTGTTAAGATTATCACGTAGAAACGATATCGGGGTTGTTTTCAATATTATTTAATTAAATGACAAATTTTAAAATAATTATCTTTAAATAATGTATTCTTAAAAACTAGTGACATTGTTTAACCTCATTTTCTAACCTATATATATTATATTATTCAGCATTAACAAACTTTAAATTTCAACATCCTGTTAATTATTACAGGTAAATTACTTATATTAAGTGTTCTATACCAAATGTGTATTATCATGAAAAGCCCAAAAGAAATTATGTGTTCAAGAATCTTCTCACGTTATGATTTTTTTCTCTTTTCTATCGTAAACTCTGAGGCCCATAAACTACTAGATTTAGGTAGAAAAAAATGAATTAGGATAGAGAGTAATGAAAAAAAAAAAAAACCAAAATATTATTTATACCTGTCTAAAGGAGAGGATTCGACTAGGCAGAAGAATTTTTTTTTTTTACTAAATAATAACATAATTTTTGGGGATTTAACTGAGTATACAGCTTTGCAATTTCTTTTTAGTATAGTATGATGATACATTAAGACGAGTGTGGGTTTGGGGTTATGTAATTTAACTGTTTCTGTTTCAACCAAAGAACATATTTTTTGGCACATGAAATACCATAGAAGGAAAAGCCAAGTGAAAATAAATGATCAAAATGATTACAAATTTTAAATGCATGAAATTTTGAAGGTTGAAGCTGCCTCTGGCAAAAATATAGCGCCGGTTTCAAATCTCTGTCGTATGACCGTTACTCTCCCTTATTGTTTGATAAGGTCCTTCAGCACAGACCAGGTACTCAGTGGAGGACGGGCAGAGTAAGGCTCAAAAGGAGATTGGCCTCTCTTACAAAAAATTAAATGGTTAAAAATATATATAGGATATTTTATTTTATTAAGTGAAGTTATTAGAGGGGTAAGAATGTTCCCACCCATAAAAGTTAGTCCCCGATGTCGTTAAAGGTGACTCCCGGACCTTCATTAGAATACCTGTTTTCGACCGGGTAGGTTGGCTGAAAAAAGAACATAGAATCGCTCTTACCGTTCAGACGTGTCTGAGTCGGTTTATGCTACATGGATTGTCTAACTTACAAATTATTATATATTGCTATTTATCAATCTTAAATGTGAGTATGCCAGATTCCATATAACATTATTACCATGTTGTACCGTTTTCTTGGGTAAAATGTGTTAATTTTTAATTTAGTAAATTTTCACAATAACACTCCTACTAATAAGTAGGGCCAACATATAGAAAAACTATAAACATTAATTAAATAAAGGAGGCTAAGAAAATTAATCATAAATTGCATATAACTATATAAAATATTGAGGAAATGGCGAGTAGCTTGACCTTAAGTGTTACTAGATTAAAGTGTAATTAGAAAGTATTTGTAAAACCCCGTTGAAAATCTCGTACTCTGTCACCATGACACTTAAAAAAAGAAGAACCTTCTTTGTAAATACATTATACAAATCTTACCGGACAATTTCCATAATTTAAATATGTTTACAATTGGAGCACATATAAACATTTGTCAAGATATCTACATCAAGGACTGTCTTAGATATAGAGCTTGCCGACAGTTGACCCTAGTATTGAACACATTTCGCTTATTGTCAGAATAAGAGAGTGTAAACTAGGGTTTGCCATCGTGTACAAACCGCCTGATGTGAACAACACTTGCCTAAAATCTCTGTTCCAGTCTTTTTTTGTGGACATGGCTGTTGAAGGGTTAACTCCTGTCGTCTGTTTGGGTGACATCACAGACGTTGAATCTGATGTCCAATACCTGCAGTTGCTGCAGGCTACCTTCGAGTCGTCTGATTAAGTCCTCACAACGTTTGTACAGTTATATCAGTGAGGCCGACTAGAGTGACAAGGCACTTCAGAAACACTGATTGATCATCTGATTGCTGACAAAGCTACCAAAGTAGAAAAGTGTGGAGTTATAGACACATCAAGTATTATAGATCATCGAGGATTGAGAATAACAGACCACAGACACAAATATTGTGGACTTAAGATTCCGAACAAGAGAAGACTCAGACCAAGTTGATTAGGAACAGAGATTACTCCAAATTTAATCTGAATGAAACACTGGCAATGGCTGGCTGAAGTGAATTGGGATTAGAGCATGTGATCTCAGCGAGTGTTGATGATATCGAATATTACATAGCTTCCAACATTAAAAGCATTTTTGACAAACATGCTCCAATTGTTACTAAAAGAGTAACAAAAAATAAGGCCCCCTTGGAGAACCCCGAGACAGTTATAGACACTTCAACAAAAGTAAAAACCAGGTTGAAGAGGCAGATTTCTTAGGAATAGAGAATGATGCTAGACTGGTCCAGAATATAAAAGAGTCAGAAACACACTGAATAGTGCCTTAAGATCGGCAAAGAAGACAGATAATTTGAAGATGAAATACTGGCCAATTGTAGAGACTCCAGTATTATCTGGAAATGCATACGGCAGAAATAGTATAGCGGGGGTCAACAAATCAAAAACTACTGCCTCGAAAACTTTAATACAAATGATATAAACAAGTACTTTCACAGAGATGGGCACGTCTTGCGGAACCTGAAATGAAGCATTGAGGCAGTTTTATGATACGAACAGAAGGGTAGGACTAACTAACGAGTTTAAGTCTTTAGTATAGTTTCACAAAAAGAGGTGGTGTCAGCCATGAATGAAATTTACCTCTAAGGCAGTAGAAACCAGACGACATCGGTATTTGGATATGAAAAGAGCAGTAAGCCCATATGCTATTGATGTCCATAACCCACCTTGTTAATATGTCCCTTGTGCAAGAGAAGAGTTTCCACAGACATGGAAGAATGAGTATAAGTCAAAAACCATTGCCGAAAACCATAGATACCAACAAGTTTTTTTCTCATCTTTAGAAACCCATATCAATCTTTACCAGCCATGTCAAAAATAGTGGAAAAATTGGTTGTGAGACAAAATTCGAATTTTGTTGATGAGCAAAATATTCTACCGAAACTCCAGTCTGGTTATCAGGAAACATCACGGGACATGTACTTCACTGGTTAACTTGTTTTAGTGACTTGTTTGAGACTCGGGACGGAGGCCGGTGTAGTTCACTAGTCATGCTTGAACTACTCTCAGGCTTTTGACTACAATCAGCCATTCTTTATTGCTTGCAAAGATTAAGTTTCTTCTGGTTTTCGGTTATAATGCACTAAACTGGTTTAGGTCATATCTTGTGGAGAGGCAACAGATGACGAGGATGGGTAACAATGACTTCTTCTCCTCTGGTGAAAGCTAGGGGCGTCCCGCAAGGAAGTTGTCTAGGCCCGGTACTCTTCACACTTGTACACATCAGATCTGGACAACTGTGTGCGCCAACTGCAAAGTCCATCCATGTAGTGCCGATGATTGCCAGTTGCATATTCCATTTGGGGATAAATGGGTTGGAGGAGGCTATTGCTAACGTAAATTCAGATTTGGAGAGCATGCGAGTGTGGTCGGGGAGACATGGTCTTAAGCTTAACGCTAAAAAATGCACGGTTCTCTACATAGCATCAGCGGCCTCAGGTGCAGTGTATCAAAGAGGAGCAACGTGCAACGGGATTGGCGATGAAAACTTGAGTGTCTAAGTGACAGACTGTAAAGACGCTTGTCGTTGTGGCTGGACAGTGGGTCCTGGGGTTTTCTGACCATGTGTCGTATGTTTTTCATAGAGCACAGTGGGAGACTGCGAGGCATGGTTTATAACGCTGAGATCCACCCTTCCAGAGTCCTTTAAGCAGCGCCTTGTCCTTTCTGTCGGTTTGCCAATTTGTTATTACTTTTTTCCTGGCATAACGGCAATAGCATCTCAAAGGAGGATCGCAGAACGAATTCAAAGAATGCAAAACACTGCAATTCGTTTTGTATACGGGGCTCCTGTCGAAGATATCACGTGTCACACCTTTCTCGAGATTCTGAGCATGACTCATGACCATGGATGCCGTGTGTAGGATGCAGTACTTGCTGCCTTATAAACAATGTAACACGTTCTCCAGCGGGAGCCACGGTACCTGGCAAAAAGGCTGTGCAGCGACGTGCTGAGATCTTTGGCCGCAACACTCGGCAGAGTGACCAACTTCACTTTTAATAAAGTGAGGTTGGAGATTGGTCGAAGGGGATTTTCCCATTTTGGTCCAAAGTTGTACAAACGGTCTCCCTTGTGACCTTAAATTGAGCTTAAAGGTCGCCATTTTAAACTTCATACTAAAGGACGCACCTCTTTTCACTGGAGTGAACGTTTTATACATTACTTTGTACTTTTAACTGTTTTAAATAAGTTTAGTCCTCTAAACATATATTTGCATCATGTTGATGTGAGTTATTTATGAAAAACAGATGTTAACTGATAATCGGATTGAAATAAAATGCATGTTTATTTTTATTTATTTATTTATCTCTAATTATGTTATTAACGAGTTTTCATGATTTCCTATTTCCACGGGGTTCTCAAATCCTTGCCACCTAGGGAAGATTATGAAGTACTCAACCACTGGTGGAGGACGAGGGGATTTTAACTTCATAATTAGAGAAATTAATTACACTAGAAATGTACATAGTGTGGCAAAGAACTTATATTTCTTCACGCAAATAAAAGAAATATCGACACATATTCGGTGTGAATCCCATACAAATATGTAGTCTGTTCATAGCAAAATAAAGGTTTAAAAAACTCATAACCACCTGTAAGGCATCAGAAAATATATTTGATTTAAAATTATCGTTACAGTACAACATAAACTACCCATGTCT
>NW_025788548.1:0-9650 GCF_021130785.1 Homalodisca vitripennis
TTTGGGGAAAAAGTAATGCATATCGTTTTTATTAAGAATGTTCTCATAACACATCATTCATTGTATTTGTATATATGATACTAAAATTAATTGAAAGTATATAGCCTCATAATGAACAAATTTGAGTAATTGATTCATAATAATCGTGACAAATTTGCAGAACTAAACTTCCAAGATATTATGTCCAAGATACTGTACAATAAATTATTACGTCATGTTTATTGTGAAAAATAAAATATGATAAATTCTTTATTTTGGTTTAATAGTTCTTTCATGGTAAATAAACTACGTCATCATGCTTAAATGAGAGGCTTTTTTAATTTGGAAATCGCTCTTTCTTAATTAACTAATCCTTGAATTAGTTTTTAATAACTATCAACTGCAAAAACGCATTGTGCTTAGTACATTTTTATAGTTTCCTGTCATAGCTTAAGAAAATTAATTACATAATTTGATTGTCTATTACAGATTATAGGATGGTAACAAACCTGTAATATCTAATTTGAAATGTAATAATTATGTAGCGAAGAAATAGTTTTGTTTGATTGCAATATTTCAAATAAAATCTCAAGTATGTTCCTTTTTAACATTTGTATCTTAATCCCACAGGCAATCGGTATTTTACAAACAATTTATTTGTCTCAGCTTAGAGCATACATAGACTCTAAGAAACAATTTAAATCTTGTTAAATGTAGGTTTTAGAATATCCATTTAGATACCCCCTAAATGAACTACTTAATAAATATAATTCTAAATGATTAAAAACTGTAAAACGACCTACGTTTGATAAATTACATAGTTAAACACGGTCTAATCCGATTAATTCAAAAACATATGATCTACATTATTATACGAAACTATAAGTATATGGTAGGTAGTAACAGTATATACAAAGTTATATTTAACTTTTCAATGTCACATTTACATTTATATATGTACCTCAAAATGTAATTGTGTCATAAGACCTATATCAACTTTCGTTGTTTGATCTCTAATACTACAATAGGTCTGCGAATCAGTCAGATGAACTTTGGAGTATCGATGATCTTTGATCAAGAACAATATTCAGAGTCTTACTCTACTCACTAAATAAAGCTACTCTTCAAAATTGAGTTTCTGCCACTGCCAATCCTTTGTACAAAACCTAATGTTGTTGTGGCTTGGAATCTTGATGCTTTGTCTTTCGGTTTGTTTTGTATGCAGCTTTCAGATTTCATTTTCTTAAAACAGTTTCTTTCTGTTTTGGTGTTTCTGCCTCTACTTGACAGACGACTAACAAGAAAATAATTCAGAATTGAGAGAAGTTATAAAACAAAAAGCTTGTAAATTTAATAATGACCAATTTTATACATTTTAGAATTGCTCAATAGGAATTAACATGTCATTAAAACTTGTACAGGTATTATTAATTAAAATACTACTGTTTAAAAGGTAGTAAATATATTTGTAAAATACATTTAATTTCAACAGAATACATGTTTACTATGTGATAAAAATAAAATAACTGCAACTTATAAATAAGAAATTTGCCAGTTTACGATAGAATTACATTTTATAACTATTAGGAAAATAAACGAGCTTATCCATTCCGTTTGACTCTGATTTCAATTACTCTTAATCCATATTTATCTGAGAATAAGTTTAGCTCTATCAAAAAATTAGCAGGTTACATCTTATTTGACACATTTGTTATGGTTTGATTAACGTTTTTTTCGAGAAACAGCTTTAAGGACATACTTATCTCTTAATACACACACATTCATAAAAGTAACCTACTTTTGGACTTCTGTTTCCATTTTGAGATGGTTTTATGAGAAATACGGTTAATTTAATCTAAAACTCATTAAATTTAGTGTCAATGTAATGAGTAGAGGAAAGAAACAAAGGTATCATCCACATTCCCTACCAAATCTTAGTCACTAATGATGGAAAGTGTCCGGAAACACTCCTGTTTCCTTACAAAATCCTTCTATCGTCAACAAAAAGCTCTTAAAATATTACATCAAACATAAAGAATATTTTTATGAGAAATAAGAAATGTACTTAGAGCTTTTATTAGTAAATGTATTTAAAATTTAGCATAGCGCTTATTTTGATTTCCTGGAGAAAATATCTCTTATACTACATCAAAATATGTTTACGGATCTATCATGTAAATTATATATAAAAATACATGTTTTATTTTAAATTAGACTGTACAGTTTTTTCTTAAGAATAAGTAGTTGATTAAAGAAAGATTCATCGACCAGACAACGCCAATACTGTTTACTTCTACTCTAAAGAGAAATGACGTTGATCTTTGTATAAAGCTGTCCAATAGCTGTCACCAGCGACATCCTTATAACTCTACCACGAGGAAGCTTTTTCCTTATAAAATCTGAATTAAATAATGTTTATATGACATAAAATATGTTGGTAACTAAACCAAATTACAACTACACATGAGCGATATAATGTTTAATACAATATTATAAGAAGCTACATTGGAATATTATTTATTATTAAAAATAAATAAATTATCAAATAGACGATTACCGGAAAGGTAATACATTTTATAAGCCTTGTGATAATAGTGAAATCAGGGTTGTTTACTATAATATATTTAATGTAACATTTTAATTACATCAGATTAGTGTAAAAACACCTTAGTCAGACTAAAATGTCTAGCACAATAAGACACGATCAGATAGTAGTTTAAATGGTGGAGCTTTCGTCACGGAGAGACTGGAAGTCAGAGGTACAGGGATAAGTAAAAAAACCCGAAATATGCAAAGTTGCTTCACTCTGAAAATGATGTTTCTAGTGCATAGTGTTTTATTGTGTGCTAGTTGTCAACCATCATCAACAGAACAGAACTTTAGACAGACGAAATATATCTCTCCGAGAATATCACTGGAACCGTTAACCAGAGTTTGGCCAGGGAATAGTATTTTTGTGTGTTCCCTCCTGTAGATAAGGAGTTTTTACTCGAAAAAAGTTATATTTCACTAAATGAAATTTATTCATATTCTTCAGTTCTATGTTTTGCAGTTTTATATTAGTTACATTTAAAGAAATGTAAAATAATTACAGTGCTTTTGATTACGATTAAAATTTGAATATTTTATTCGGAATAGAATTTTCGTTTATTTTAGTACTTGATGTAGGTTAGCAAATTTATAATTATACTAATCGTTCGGCTACATGAATAACATTAAAAAAGCTGGAGCATATTTTAAATCTACAACTTTTATGGTCACGTCTTAAACAAATACATTAAAAGTCAATGTTTATACACAACTTTTGACCACTAAGCTATTTAACCATCTCTTTTTGATCGTTGGACTAATAATATTAAATGAGTTTCCGTCACAAAGCTCACCTAACAAATAATAATTCTGTAATTCTGTATATTTTGTTATCCAGAACAGTTAGTGATGAGTTCCTATCTTTTTAAATAAAGGTTTAATTTAATCATTTGTTGTTTTATAATTTGCATTATTTTTATTTTTGTGATTAATAATTAAATTTTTTAAGCACTTAATCACTGGCCTTTTTCAATTCGAGGAACAATGATTATGGTGCATGTGACTCCATGAGATTAGACTGAGTGTTGGCAAATATCTTCACTTTGGTTTTATGTATAACTATGATGGTAACGAGGAAATATTAGAAATAATTAATTTGTAAACAAACTCAGTATACGCATAAGAGATTTTAACATGAGATATATTAACACAAATATCTTACTCATACAATAAAAAGACAGATAATAGAGTACAAAGTTGATGTTAAGAGTCGGTACAACATGTAATTAAAACTCAATTCTTCACTCATGTACCCTCCGTAAATCACAGCAAATTTATAAATTAAAAACTGCATTAAAAATTCAATGAAAAATATGAATTTACGCTGTGGAAAGATACCTTCATAAAGTTTTCAATTCATACAATTTGAATTGAGTATAACTTCATTTAGTTGTAGAAAAAGAATCTTATCAATGAAGTGCTGTAATGTATTGATTGAATACTCGTAATTGTAATTTAATGACCATTCCTTTCACTTGAGTGGAAGAAATAAAGTCTAGCTACATCATAACAGGCCTCTCTACTACAACAGATTTCCTGTGACAATAAAAGAAATCAACTTTGGAAGTAAAATTTACTCTCTTATTCCAATATTTATGTTATTTAGTTCCGTAATGTATTATATAACTAAATTTAATGTTAAATTTTTGTAACATTTTTTAATAGTTTTTAAATTTTATAATAAATTAAAATGATTTATATAATTCTATGCTTGTTGTTTGGCTTTTTTTATTCGTTTAAGTCTTAAGTAATTAAAAGTTATTATTGCTGTAAAAGGTCATGCATATTGCTTTTCATTAAGTATGTTTTCATAACAAACCATGCAATGTACTTTTTATATATTATACACCTTTTAAATTTTATTGAATGTATAACGCTTGTTGAATAAATATGATTGATTGATTCATTCTATTTGGTGACGAATTTTTAGAACTGCACTTCCAAGATATTAAATATTATTATTGTATATTACATTCTAGATATGTTACAACAAAATATTTGTATTGTTTATTTTGAAAAATAAAACATGTTAAATTCTTATTTTTAGTCTAACAAGTCTTGCTTGGTACATAAAACTACTTCCCTAATAATGATGTTAAAATTAGTGGAAGAACGTTGATTAGTACGCAACATGCATGAATGTATACTATAACAAATATTTTCAAACGTTAAATAAACTACGATGTTATAAATATAAGTAACATATAAATATATAGTGTATTTGTACACGAGATAAATATTCAGCGTATTTATGAAATGTAGAAAAAAATATGGTTTTGTTGTAACGGATATTGTAGATTATTCAATAACTCTTCCTTAAAAAGTCTGTCTGTATGTGATATTTGACATGCTATGTGACTTGTACATGCGTAACTAGTGATGCGATATTGGATATACGGTTGATTTATTCGCTCCAAATCCGAGTTGACAAGCGCAATATGTGTTTCATCGCCAATACGTGATTGATGATTAAACAGAGCTGCCACTGTAGCAGAGTGTGTATCCCTTATTACGTGTGAAAATATAAAAAACTTATATATATATATATATATATATATATATATATATATATATATATATATACAGGGTGATTCGGTTAGTGTTACCGGCACTTTCTGAGCTGATTGTACTATAAAAAATAAAGAAAAAAGTTCATATAAACATGGGTCCGGAAATGCTTCCTTACTGGGTTATGGACAATTGAAGATTTCACCAAAAATTGTGTGCAGGAGGTCAAATGATGATTTGCCGCGTGTTTATGAAGAGATATTTATAGGCGAATGCAACTTTTTCTAACGGATTTTTAGATGAGAAATTGAATAAAGTTCATCTCATAGCTGTATCTCATTTAGTTTTTTTGTTATACTACAAAAAACAGAAATAAAATAATTTTGAAAACACTTTTTTAAGGTTTAACGGACAATTATTTTGTTAAATAGGCATTGAAGACCCACATTTTTACAAAGAAACTTGCAGAAAATTTAATTCTGAATAAAATTATGTGCCACACGGCTATTAACAGCGAAGTATTAGTTTCTGGAATTTAATTTTACAACAAACATTCTACCAAGCAAGAAATTCCAAAGCAAAGAAAAACCGCATTTTAATGACATAGAGTAGCCTACACATAAGATTTATTAGGATGCAATTTAAATTAAGTTTTAAATAAATTATTGTTTTTCATCTAAAGCTTATAATACTACGTACCCCTTTCATAACAGGTGTTCAAAAATCAGTCCTTGTACTTCAATACACTTAGCAGCTCGCTTTCTGATTGATCGAGTTATCCTCCGCAACGCTGCACGATTGTTTTTGATTTGTGCGGCGGCATCTTCAGTTCGATTTATTAACTCTTCACGTGTATTTACTTTTTCCTGGTACACCAGGTTCTTCATCCAACCCCATATACAGAAATCTAATGGAGTTAGATCTGGTGATCTTGGTGGCCAAGTGTGTGGTCCACCGCGACCAATCCATCGCCCGGGAAACTGCTCGTTTAAGTGCATTGTTACATTATGGGAAAAGTGGGCAGGGGCACCATCATGTTGATAAATAATATTGCACCTTGCTGCTAATGGAACATCTTCTAATAATAGTGGTAGTTGTTCTGTAAGGAATTCTAGGTACATGCGGGAATTTAGATGTCCTCGGAGAATGAATGGTCCTATTAATCGATCATGAATGAGTCCACACCATACATTTACACTAAATCTGTGTTGAAAGTTGCGCACGATTGTACTATGTGGATTTCCCTCTGCCCAAGTGTGTTCATTGAGAAGGTTGTTGACGCCATCTCGGGTAAATTGAGCTTCATCAGTGAATAAAATGGTTCTATGATGTTGACGGTTTCTAATTAACCAGTTGCAAAATTCCAATCGAAGAGGAGGATCTGTTGGTTGAATACTTTGAACTTGTTGTTTATGGTAACGGGAACATGCTATTTTTGCGCAAAGTTCTCCATACTTCAGACTGAGACACTGCGAATCGCCTAGAAAGACGCCGTGTACTGACACCAGGACTGCGTTCAGTAGCCATGATATAGCCTCTTCCATATCTACATTATTCTGGGCAGGGCGATCCCGATAATTATTAATACTAGGAAGTTTACCTGTTACTCTTAGGGTACGAAATGATCCACTGATCGTTTTTGGGTTTGGAACTCTGCGATTAGGAAATCGTCTTCGGTATTCTGCAGTAGCAGCGGTTGCATTTCCGTCACAAACGCCTAAGACAAATACCATGTCGGCATATGTTTCCGTTTGTAAATAACAAAGGCATTGCAATTGTGATAGTAAGTTACTTTAAAATACACTTCACTAACAAACGAGTAGTAAATTAATTGTATTAAATTGCACTCAATAAACTAGTACAGAATTGGTAACAAATAATTTTGGATTCCTCAATAAATTGCAGTGTATTGTTTGAACAGCTGATTTGTGATACCAACTTATAAAAACTTATAATTTACCTTCTGTAAAGCTAACGTGACAAAGATATGTAGGTACATGATGTAACCATTTGGATAGTCCTAAAAAGTAATAGTATTATTGTTTTTTTAGTTGAGCATTAATCTATTAAAATCGTATTTACAATTGTATGCTAATCAATTATTTGTGTACCTTATATCATTACATTATGGTGTTTATTTACTAAATACGTATTTCTTGCTTGGTAGAATGTGTTGTAAAATTAAATTCCAGAAACTAATACTTCGCTGTTAATAACCCAGTAAGGAGGCATTTCCGGACCCATGTTTATATGAACTTTTTTCTTTATTTTTTATAGTACAATCAGCTCAGAAAGTGCCGGTAACACTAACCGAAATCACCCGTTAATATTATATACTATATTATATATATATATATAATATATTCTATATAATTTCAACAAACATTGAATCGCAAAAAAGTACTCGCTCCTCGGAAGCGATTCAATATTATTGAAATTATATAAACAATGTAGATAACCCGCGGATCTACATGGGATTTCTGTCCTTTTTGAATAACTTAATAACACTCCTTAATTTGATTATTCGTTACTGGAAGATACTTCATTCACCTGATCCACTTCAAATAAATACTAATTTTAAGTTTGAAGAACGTTTGTTTTTGGATCTTGAAAAGTTATAATCAAACAAATTTGATTAATACGAATGAACTATACCAATTTTCTCTATAGCAGCACGTAATATTATAAAACATTGCTTAAGGAATGTCCCTAAAAATCTAAATATTCTATACAATAGCGGAAGAATAATGTCTGTTCTCGGCAATAATATTTGCGAAAGCACTTAAGGGGAGCCGACCCCAAAATTTTTACTTTTTTCAATTTTTTTATCTTGTCATACTTTTCAGTAGCTTAAAACTCTTCTAGTATTATGCGCAATATATAACAACTATATATGTTTTTATTTAGTTTTTAGGCCATGAAAAAATGTGTTAACATATGCTTGCACAATGTTTATATAGTAGAATTTACGGTCGGCGCCGGCCAGCACTGAGCTACAAGAACTTTTTACATTACTTATAGTTTTGATTATTTTAGCTATGGTCTTTGTATTTTATTGCTCAGAATTTGTGATGATGCAAATAAAACACCATTTCAGAGACCTATCGAATCCTTTGCTCTTAGCAAAGTGGCGGTACCGCAAAACGTTAAGTGAATCGCTGAACAGAATAATATGGATCCGAATCCCTAAGAAAGTGTGTTATTTCGAGTTGATATTCAAGAAAAATGGTGTTTATGAAGCATTGTCCAGCTTACAACCAAAGAAAATGTGTCCACGTGTCTTGTGTTTAAAGGTGCTAGGCCTAGAACTGTGCTAAAATTGCGTCACGGCAATGGCACTAAAGAAAAGTGACGCGGTAACGAATTTAAAAAGCTGGAAAAGCTGTTAACGAAATAGCTAAGAAATGGCGAAAAAGAACACTACATTGAAAAGGATGCTATTGGAGGGAGGTAAGGTAAGAAGTTGAAGACCCAGGACAACCCATCCTATCCTCCAGGACAGCACTAAAATGTAAGATTCCTACAAACTTCAATTACATTTATTTTCATTAGCGATTTTGAAAATTATGTGTTTTTTCCCTTCAGGTACATTTTTTTCGCAAAGTATAATAGATAGAGGCATGAAAACTTTACACATGCTTTTGAATATACATTGAGTATTTAGATGAGAGATTATTAACAAAGTACTATTAAGACCCTATTTAAAAAAAATTAAAAAACCTAAACTTTTAAAAGTGATGAAAGCTTTTTTTTTAAAAAAAATCATGAAACGGTTGCCAAGCAACTTAGAAAAAAACAAGCTCATAAAAGTGTGAAATAAATACCGTAAAATAAGTATACAAAGTTTCAGCCTTGTATCTCTGCAGGATTTTGTATAAAGTGTACCTAAGTTAACATTGAGAAGTATAGGAGGGCGACTCCCCTTAAGATGATATATGGTGGAGTTCTATGATAATTTTAATTTAGAAGTAGACTTGTTTGTGGTACCCACAGTTTCACTGTGAATGAGTATTTCTGGTTAGAATCGTTTTCTTTCACACGCCATAGTAAATTCCTCGTTGCCGCTATAAAAAATATACGTTCTCGGTCTAAGAAGGAAACGTAAATAAAAAAAAAAAAACACATGTAATATTCCTCCGGGATACGCTGTTCTCGATGTGATAAAAGCATTTGCAATGAAGCTTTGATGAAGAAAATATATACATACGTTGGTCAAAAGATTTTGTTGCCATTGTAATATCATTTCCATCCAGTAGATTAGTAGCGTTTGCCTTATGGTTCTGTTGCAGAAAGTATATACCGTAATATGTATGTTGGTCTACATTACGGTCTTTCGTAAAACCGTTACTAATATTTCTATTTTCAATTAGCTTTCGGTCTAAAGTGTTTTGGCGGCTTAATAGCCTATACTTTGTTTCCATATTAAAAGATTATATATATATATATATATATATATATATATATATATATATATATTGTATTTCTTGTGCTTAGGGGCTTGTCAACATTATGTGGGGGCCCCCCAGCGAACACCGCAATTAGCATTTACAGTTTTTTTTAACCATAGCCAAAAT
>NW_025788549.1:0-10921 GCF_021130785.1 Homalodisca vitripennis
AACCAAGGAAAGAGGAATACTTAATTCAAATCGGATTATACAATATTTTCAAAAACTATTCTTAACAATGAACAAATAAAAAGGTAATAATGTACAATTAGCCTACCAACAAATAAGGTGGGATGTAACACTACAGTAAAATTACAAGTTGTTTTGACGGTAATTCCAGTGGATACTGGAAGTCCATGAGTATATCATTCAGTATAAGCCTGCAGATTAAACCCTTCGACGCGTTTTTTTTTTGTGTGCACCCTATACCCCCTTACTGCGTGAGTTTTTCTGCAGCTTTTCTTAAATTTTGCTACTCCGATATGTTTTAAGCTGTGCATGTAAAATAAAAACACCACCATAGATCATATTTATATTTTTATTTTTAGACAAACATTAACCTGGAATAATGACTAAAAACAATACAGTTTTATGACATTTATATGTTATTGTACAACAAGAAAAATAGTATTTTTACCTCAAAAGTTGATTTTCGTGTGGTATTGCCTTGAAACATTCCCCCACACAGAGACCTGATTCGCAATCTGGGGCACCAGAAAACTGTTTCCCTTCTTTGGCCATGTTTGGAACAAACTACACATCGTTTTTGTGCGTTTTGCCTTCTTACCAGAAGGTGGTATTCGGGGGTCAATTTAAAAAGTGCCGTTTCTTCTAGTCGAGCAGGTGATGGCTTACAATTGATGGTCAACCATAGCTGGGTCTTTCTAAAACCTCCTTGGTCATTGTTCCTCAATAATCTACTTTTATAAGGCCTTAGCCTAAATGTAAAGATGGTTCTATTTTAGGATTTTTTTGCCTTCCATATAATATAGCAGTTCAATTTGGTTACATTTAGCAGTCGTTTGAAAAACTTTGACATTACCCACTTTTATGTTATCGCTTTCTTTCCATAAGAGTAATTTTTCCAACATTCTGATCCCTTACATCAATCACCACCCATATTGCTGTTGTAATCTGTAAACTACTGTAGGTTTCAGCATTTCAACATTTGATCCTACTTCTACAAGTTTTCATTTCAATATTGTAGGTATGTTTGATATAAGGCTAACTATGCGCTTATCGCGCCATTTGAAGATGGAAAACATCCCCACTGTGAACCACTTAGTATTTCTCCTTTTGATAAACGTTTTGTTTTTGAAGTCTTTGGGGGACAGATTTCCTTCCTAATCTCAATAGTTCCATACACAATCAGTTTTTTTTACTTTTCAGAAATTTAGCAAGTTCAGGATCATTATAAAAAAATTGTCCATCCAAAGTGTATAAACCTTGGTTGAGAAGCTTTTCACATCTAAGCATATAACGATAGCTTCTGTTTTTTTTCATCTGCTTGGAGTAACGAGGGAACAATCCAACACTGTATCACTGCCTGTATATACAATAAAATTCCATGTATAGCCAGTTGATGACCTTCGCAGAGCTCATAGGTTTTCACCCCAAACTTTGCAGCCTTCAGCGGAATGTACTGTCTAAATGACAGTCTGCCCTTCCATTAAACATACAACGATTCATCAATTGAAAACTATTTTGTGAAGGCTGGGTAAGCTTCTTGAAATTTGTTTGTCAATGTTGGTATGAGATTACAGGAGGAAAGATTTTTTCTGAGTTTTTTTTGTTCTGTGCCTATGAATCAACTGAGTTATCGCTAAAAATGCAGAAATTCTGGAAAGGAATTCAAATCTGTCACATGACATTATGGTTCGAGAAAAAACCGATTGATTCTAAAAATTGGATTTTTTAGAGGTAAATTAAGATTCTTATTGTAGGTTTTACTACAACACCTCATTAATCATTGTACATAGCTAAGGAGTACATATATTTCATCCACTTGAGCATGGACTCCACTTCCATAGTCGAGGGAAAACCGAAGGAAAAAATCATTCCGTTTCTTAGCCATTTCTTGTTCAGCATACTTGTTTGTTTCGATTCACAATTAGGTCTATTATGTGTTTGGTCAAAAAAGAATAAAAAAGTGTCTTAGAATGCTGGTTTGTTTCCATTTTAGGGGCCACTCGTCACATATAAAAACTTTCTCTCTTTACCATTACTAAGTGTTCATTAGTTTCCCAAATCATGTCTGGAATTCGCCATTTGTCTAGGGCCTAGGCTCTACTGGCATTTTCCATCTCCTCCCCCCAAATTTGCAAAATCCTCAAACTTGTTCATTATTGTAACCCTAACAATATCCTGGAAACTCATTATCAGAATTGGTTATTGATCTAAATTCCATTTGTGCAAAATCTAGCTCAGTCATAACTGAAATTCATCATCCACTCGTCACTGTTCAAGTTAGCCTATCCGATTTCACTGTTTTGTACTAACTCTACTGGGTCCTGCCATTGTATGAGGAATATGTATTATTTCAAGCACTAAATAAAATTGTATTTGGTAAAATAAATGAGATACTTAGGGCTACCATAATGTTAGTTATAATAACAAACATTCAAAGTTGCCATTTGTAGGTTAGGCTTTACTTGCTAACTATCACAAAAAGACGAAAAAAATTACTGGAGGAAGAACTTTGATTTAAAGGACATAATATTTACACAGCACAACCACTAAAACGATATTAATATTATTAATACACTTTTTAACACTGACAAAATATATCACCAAAACAAAAACATGTATATACATTCGCTCCCTACTTCGCATAAAACATAGAACCGGCTGGACTGGTTCGTCGTCAGTAGCGGAGAAAAGCTGATTCATTGCGTCATATTCTAGACTCTTTTTACGATTGTCAGTTGTTTTTTGAGTAACATGATGACTATTGATAGCGTTAGCTAAACTCTTAAGCTTTTTAATTCAATATCACTTTCGATAGGCCAATATTGAGAGAGTGACCATCAAATAAAACCGGAAAAATCGTCGATACATCGCTTTCGCGTACCAGGCACGGCAAAACGCGTTCTCAAACGCTCAGTTGCCCGCACGTACTAGGTTTCGGCAAAAACGCGAGTCGAAGGGTTAAGATGTTAAATGATAAGGTACAAAATGTTTGTGATGTTTTTTTAATAAAGATATTCGAAAACAAAATATAAAAGCACTTAATTTATATTTGTTTATTTAAAAATCATACATCTCTTATAAATTTTTTTGCTATTAAATGTTATATTTTATTTTTAATTCTACTAGCCTATAACTTAACTAATAAAAATGAATTTTTTAATATGTGAATGGGGACATTCCCGGGCTATGTGGGAGTTACCCGGTTTCCAATCATCCAATTTATTTTTAATTTTTCAGGCTATATTTCCTATTGCCATTAGTAAATATATGATGTAATTAAAACCCCCTACAATCCCCTTAGAGGGGTACAATTACCCCGCTTTATAAAAAAATGTTCAATGTTGACGAAATTTGTTTTGTAAATGTTTTTAATGTTTATTTTTCGCAAAAACTAAATCACCTTTTTTGACCACCCCCCTCCAACTTACTTTGGCGGGGGTTTATAAAACCATGCTAAAAGACACGTTAAGAGGTTATTCGTTACATAGTATTTGTTACTATTTTCACAAAGAGGAAAATGTACAAATATGTAACCATGGTACATTAAAAGTCCCATGTTAAGAATTAATAAAATACCATATTCTTGAAAGGTGTATGAATTTTTTTGAATTGTATCTTTTCACTCGAGAAATAAGGGAGTTGATTTCAACCCTCAAAACTATGCATGAGTGTTATATTGTAATGTATTAAGATAGCATATTTCTGATCAATTAGCTACTCCAATTTTTTTAAATTTATAGCTCTATCTAGTTCCTAATACTTACTGACATAGACTTCATCTACAAAAACCATTGAAACTTAGTTATTTGAGCCCATTTCCTCAAGCTAAAGATGTAGATTACCTTTTATAAGGAAGTTTCCTTCAATTGAGAGAGAGTTATCATAATAGGCTCTAAAAGAAACTATGCCTCCAATTAAACATAGTTAACTTTATTTATGTATTTTACGGACAACCCATTTGACAAAATGTAGTAAAAAGGTTACAAAGGCTAAGATAGATATATGTGCAAAACACAATACTGTAATATTAACAAAGTAGTATGATAATAGATACAAAACAACCTGACTAAGATGAATTAATACATGTAAGATGCAAAAGACCAAATGAATTAGCAAACAATAAGATGGTAACAATAATAAAAAACTATGAAAAAATAACATGACTAATAAGACAACAAGGCAATAAAATATGAAAGATTCTAACAATGATCAACTATGAAGAAAAAAACAAAAAACCTAGAATATCAACAAACGAAAGAGAAAAAAAACACAAATTTTTTCCATTTATAATAGATAACTATGATAAATAATTTGATGAACAATGAAACATAAGTCCATTTGATTTATGGATTGCGTGAAGGCTTAAATTATGATAGGGAAGGAAAACTGACATTAATACTGCCGTTATTGAAGAGTTAAACGCAATTCTGATAACTTGGATAGTTATTAATACTAGGTCTGTGAAAACCCCAACCACCAATCACTAGGTTCAGTATAGCCAACTACCGCTGGGCATAACTATTGTACCATGTCTGCAGTGGCGCTTATAAAGGTGTCAATCATCGACATGGACTCAGTTGATAAACAACAAATAAAAGAGAACATTTTGACTTTAACATGTAAGCATATAACAGTTAATTCTATTTCCTGTAATTATAAACATTGAAATAGTAGTAGTAGTCCCTCTGGCTCGTACAAAGAATAAATCTTAATGCCATAATTTATGGCGCTTCCCCTTCATGTATTGGCGGAAAGACAAGTCGCCCACACCCAAAGGACCATTTTCTTCATCAATCATTCAACTCCCGACCCAAGATAATAGATGTTTTCTTTATCTATTGTTATTTAAGTATTCAACGAGAATTGGTTTGATTTTGAAGGACCCTGGTCATCAGTTAGGTTTCAGGATTCTCCGCTGGTCCCCACCCTTGAAAAAAGTAGGACATCTCGAGGGATCAGCTCGAAACCGGGTCACGACTCGATGTACTGCTTGAAGACCAGTTTTGCTGGAAGAGGGTGGTGGGTTTTCTTCAGTAGCTTCTACACAATCTATTTAGCCCTAATGGTACCCGGTGTGAAGCAATATAGAGCCTAAAAAGGTTTTGAATTCCGCCATTATAAGGTCTTTCCAGAGTTCCGATACGTGGGGATCTTGGGTGTGGGTTACTTGGGCCGCAGAAAAGTTCCATATGCATATCTATTTGTTTCACTGATGGATTCTTTCCAAAAAACACAACTATCTAGGAGCAAAATTAAAACCAATTCAATTAGCTTATTTCTCCCGGACATAGGGCACAAGAAGAACCAGGTTCTCCTGTAAAGGGAACCTCCCGCATGCCCATGGCAGAAAGTGTCGGCTGCCAAAGAAGGGTTCACCGCATTCTTCGTCATCAGAGCTCTCAGAACTGTCAATTAGAAACCAGTCAACTCACATTCACCAATCTACCCATCAGAGTACAAATCCCTCCAAGTTCTTCGGTCCAACATCGTTATGGCTCCCATTGGCACTAACAAAAACAGGTAAACACACACAGAAATACACTCCACGGAATACACAGTACATAATCGCCACACTTCCGAGGCACTGACAAGCGCCTCGCGCTGCGAGCGATACAATGAACACAACTAAATTCTGAAATGAAATGGTGAAAATGGAAATATGCCTTTATTTAAGTAGGCGGAGTTAGGGCTATTTAGCCCTCTTCTACCACTCAACCTCACATAAATATAGACAGATATATGTACAGTGAATGGATCTTAAACCTTAATAACAAATTTTAAAAATTAAAATAATATGCTTAAAAATTAACCAAATAATATATACATACTATTTAATAATTAAAAATAAAATTTATCAGCTTTAATATGTAGAAAAATTCAAAACAAAGTTAAAATTAAAACTTAAATTAACAGATTACTTTTTTAAAGAATTTCTCGGTTAATTACTACATTCATTCTCTCAAACACATAGCCCGTACCACAAAGCACGCCACGATGCACCGCCACACGTCCAACCCCCACAGTCCGGCCGGCAGCAACAAGTCCTTGACCCTTTGCCCCAAAACGAGCTCGGCCCTCTATATATACGATATATTCATCAGGAAGGAGAATTCCAGAGGCGACATGCCTGAAACAGTGAAAACGACTTACTGAAGGAAGTTCGATCGGGATTGAACAGGAATTTGACTCAGTAAGGTGGATCCCCGTCTCGTAGGTCGCTCCCTGTTATCGGAAAATAAATTTGAAATTGTTCGGACAGGTAAAACTAGTGTGACTTGTTTTTGAATAACTTGAATGTAGGAGTTGGGAAAAGAATGTGAAGTTGGCGAAGTTGTTGAAAGTTTCAGAATGCGATATGCCTGTTTGAAATAAATGTGATGTCACTATGCTCATAACGTCTGACGATTGAAAATAAATCTGATACAATAGTTTTGAGCACGTTGAAGCCTGTCCGTAAAGCGTCCACTGATTCACGCAGCGTCACCAGTAGTTTGAAGTGTGGCAGTGATGAGAGGTTGTTTAACCAGCATAACCTTGACACTGAAAACGGTAGATATAAAGCAAAACGCTTTAAACTGTGAATGCCACAGCCAAAATATTTCTATTTACACGTTTACCGTAACCATAGGTTCAGCTCCCACTTAAGACTGGAGCTTCATAGTTAAGACCAAGGTTTTTTCAGTTTGTTTTGATAAATTTAGTACGTGGTTTATTGGAGTTTCAGTTTTGGTGCAACGTTGAGAAGTCCAACACGGTTCGATCAGTCTTGGGTTTGTTTCCCCAAATACCATTGCCTGGGACATTTTGTCTTCATTTAATTTCAGCCCATGTTTATTTGCCCAACAAGCAATTGATTCAATGTCGTTGATTGAGCAGAAACCACTAAAACGTTGTTCAAGGTTTCATCAGGCGAACAGTGTTACGTAAATTTGTAAATCATCGGCCATAATAAGATGAAAGCTTAGAGTGCCTTATAATAGATGTGACGTCATTAATGTACATAGTTGAGAACAATAGGGGCACAAGAACAGAGCCCTGTGGAACACCCCGGTGTTACGGTTTTCCATTCCGATATTGTTTCCTCCTCCCTCTTTGACACATTGCTGTCGCCCAGTAAGATACGATTTTGACCCAGTTAACACTACCCATCGGGATGAAAACCATACTTCTTCAATTTGATGAGGAGTAAGGGGGGTAATAAACACAGTCAAAGGCTTTGGAAAAAGTCAAAAAGCAGCAGTAAAAATGGTGATTAGGTCTCTTGTCCATTGCCAATCTGATATCCATCGCATAGTAATTTTCATATTAGGGTTGTGGTCGGTGCTGGTGATTAGGCCTCTGAATCCAGGGGGGGAAACTGCCTATTTAGCACAAGATGGCTTTAGGTATTCAGAATAAGATGAAAATTTGTTGATGTAACCCCACTCTTTCAAGGCATTTGGAGAGGACAAGGGGAGAATACTGATTGGACGTAGATCAGAAGGGATTGCAGGATTAGACATCTTTTCTCAACGGACGAACTAAAGCATGCTTCTCAGGTTAAGGTGAAAGACAGATGAATTTAAAAGAAATAATTGAAAATGACTACTAAAACAAGGAAAGAGCGTGATTGGCAATGTATCTTTTAGGAAGCGCCAAAGGTTATGTTGTCAGCCCCAACTGCGTTGCTGGTCATCCTCGTAAAAGCAGCAAGCACATCAACGCCTCAACTCACAGGTTGTGAATAAAAGAAAACTGGCGGTGCGCCAGCAGCTTCCTGAGGAGCAAGCCTCCAGCTCAGCAATAATAATTCGCTAGCTGCAGAATATATTAACAAGGATATTAATAAAGTAATTTCATTTATAATATTGAAGGTCAAATGGGAACAGGTGGAACTGATATTGGATTTTCCCATCACCAATGGTCTTTAATTTTCTCTCCACCAATGATTTAGTGGGACTTGAGGTTCTGAAAGTGGTTTTGTGTTGGTAAAATCTAACTTTGGCGTTTAACGGGATTTGCTGCTGCGTCGATGTGATTCCTAAGGGACCGCTTATAGGCACTCCCTAATCTTGAGTGGATTTAGAACGTTTAGCTTTTCTGTAGGCGGGAATCCCTTTGCTTTTGCCAAATTTCGTTATGAAATCATTTCATCCATGGAACGAGGGGGCTTTGGTTTACTCTTTTAGTTATGGATTTGAGGCATGTTTATCAAATAAATTAGTAAGAAAAAGCATTTAAAATTTGGGTAACACCACTTTCGTCCACATTATTGGCAGTGGTTACTTCATTGCCAGGGTATATAAGAGCAGGCAAGCATCTGTAAAGAAGTTGAAGCATGATTCTATGTCCATGTTATTTTGCGATATTTGATTATATTGGGCTATATTTTTGGGGATATGGAGATTTATAGGCCACTAAAAAATGAGGATCATGCTTTTGAAAAGTCCAGGGGAGGAAAGGAAATTGTCCGTGGGTGTGCAAACGTGGGGTCGGGTTAGAAAAACAGCCATGATGTCAAGCCAACGTGTCGGTTTGTTAGCAGTGTGATGAGTGGCCTGAAGTGGTAGCCAGAGACATGTTAACATGACTGAAACACTTGTGGTCAAAAAGGTTTTTTTCATACGTGGTAGGCCCCTAACAAATCGGATGTTTAAGATTCGCCCATGACAATGACATGACTGTAAACGAGCCATAAGATCGATGATTGTGTGTTTCAAATTCGGCAAGATTGGCCGAGTATTGGGGGGCCCTGTAACATGCAACGGGACTAAAATATGCGTCCCATTAACACTGACATCCCAAAAAGAACATAAATTCAGGCGCGTCCCTCTCCTAGATTGTATCAGATAAGAATAGAGAGATGGAAGTAGGAAACTGAGGAACTTGAACATCAAACTGCGACTCCACCAACCACGTTTGTGTAGAACGGTCGTTCGCTGAAGATGGTTGTAGCCATGCTATAATTAACACCTTCTTGTGTTCGCTTGTCGGTTGGTTTTAGCCCAAGTCTCAGAGAAGCAAGATAATGTCCGGTATGTATACTGGCTCCAAAAAATGGAACGAAGAATTCATCAATATGATCTTAACACAGTGATTGTTGTGCGTTAACGTGGGCCTGCCTTGAGGAAGTTGTTGTAGGGAGCGGATGAGAGCGGCAGAGAAAGCGCGGGCAGGGGAGAGCGAAGAGGCGCGCTCGCCTCGTGGCGCCAGGTGGCTGTCAGAGGCCCGCGCGCTCGGCTGCCGCGCAGAGGTCGACGGATACTGTGCAGTGCAGCGCAGCGGCCGCGGTACACCGCCGACAGTGAACATTGCGGTCAGAACCATTCACCACACACACGCATACCATAACAAAGAAAAAATAATACCTTATCATAGAATATAAACTTAAAATTAATTGTGAATTATTACTTCACCACCAATAATCATAATACATTTAAAACCATGGCCGTAGCAAGCATCGTGCAGGTCTCTCATTATTAATAATTATTAGTATTATAAATTACAACTCATAAATATGTAAGTGGGAGATTTAAAGAGAGAAAAAAAACACACAATAAAAAATATTCAACGAAAATTTAGTATAATGGAACATTAATAACTCTATATCAGTACAGAAAAAAATCCAAATAAAACGATAGTGAATTAAAAAACGGGAGAAAATTGTTACGCAAAATATTGATAGCAATTTAAAATTGGTACAATAAATGCTGTGTACTATAATCAGTTAGTGGGTTTGGAGGTTCGGAGAGCCGGGTCGCCACTCCCTTGCTGCCGTACGCTGCCCAGCCACACAGCCACCCTGCCGTCCTGGGGTCCAGGTTGTTTGTCTTGGGACCCCGTGCTGCGCCGTCACCCTTCTTCAGCACCTCCACAGTTCGCGCGCACCGTGATGCCCGTGCCCCTTCACGCGCTTCTTTCTTCATGTTTGTAAGATCGTCCGCCGGTCTCGGTAACTGGATGAAGCGGACGATATTAGGCCGATTGCCTCTTCCTGCCGTCGGGCCGGGCTTGGGCTGGCTGCCGACTCTGGTGCGAACCTACAGATTGGCTGGAGAACAGGCAGGTCCGACACCCGAGCTTGTCCCTGCAGAATGCTACCACCACGATGCCGGTCGGTGTTTCACTCCCCCGTCGTCATCCTCCACCCCGAAGATGCTGGAGGTTCTGGCGTCGCTGGATAACTGCTCACAGACTCGTCACAGCGCCCCTGCTGTCTGGGCGCAGTCCATAGTCTCTTGCTCTAGCCGATGGGGGTTAAGAGTTCCCATCCCACCTGCTCCCCGGAAGCCTCGCCACCTTCATCGCGGTCTGGAATCACTCGGAACGCTCAGCTCCGCCCAGACCCGCAACAGCACTCCTCGACAGACACCCTTTCAGCTCGTGGTGGTTGATGCGGGTCACGAGCCGGGTCCGAAGATAGCGTCGGGGCCAGGTAAAAAGAGGTGCTTGCCGACGAGGTCGGCGATTATGGACAGTTCGCGGTCAAACTCTCGGCGGCCTTGTTCGGTCCCGGTGGCAGGCATTGTTTGAGTGTTGTAGAGCGGACGGGGTCGGGACTTTAGGGTCACAGATAAGGACGCGCTCGGACCGTTTGCTTATCAGCTGGCCGCCAGATATATCGTGGAACAGGCTCTACCTTTATGACCCGGACCTGAGCTGCGGCGGCGGAATCGGTACATGAAATACTGTACTGATAAGCGAATTTCACTTCACTACACACGTTTCATAAAAAGTTTTAGTGGGACTACGATAATAAAAAAATACACTACTGTTTTTTATGCGCGTGTAATGACACCACTTTCACAAATATAAAACTGTCAGAAAAAATAACCAGTTTTAAAAACCGTATAAAAACATACTTTAGAGACCGAACTTGCACACCTGTGTTTGCATAGGGCCAATCAGTCATCCCCCCAATAGC
>NW_025788550.1:0-10596 GCF_021130785.1 Homalodisca vitripennis
CACATAAATGAGGGAATAATCCCCAAATTGCAATTTTTTAAAATTTTGCAGAATAATTTGATTATTAATTATTACAAACTTAAAAATTGGAGTCAGTTTTACATGAAAAAATTAACTTTTGAAAAGGGTTAAAAAATTTTAAAAGCAGAAAAAAAACATTGAAACTAGGCATAATTAAAAAAATATTTGATTCATTAATAAATTTTTTGGAGAAAAAATGTTAATAAAAGAAGGGACGTAAGGACAAAATACTACTACAAGACTACAAATTAAAAATTTAAATTGCTTTACTTAAGAGATCAGTCAATCTTCTGTTCATGACAAAACCAAAATATAACATAAAAATATTTTAAGTTTTTTAAATTTACATAAATTTGACAATTAATCTCCAAAAAATACAAAAAAAGATTAATTTTTCGGAATGCATACTCGAGGGAAAGTAAAACAAGCAAAATATTCAATTATATAATGGGAAACATACTTTGCGGTAATCCTCAGCATGGAAGTAGTATTTGCCGGCCAGCAGGTTTTTTCCCTGCTGTCTAAAAAATGTAGACCCAGACTGGGGAAATTTCCCTGCACGGGCCTCGCCGTCGCCCAATTCCTGTGCTATATATCTCGTACAGCCCCGAGGGGTTTTTCCCGTTCACTGTGACAGCCGGAAGGGCATCACTGAGGCAGCCAGAGATCACCAAGAACCCACTGCTGAGGAGTAGTCCCCAAAACGCGGGAAAAAATCTATGAAAAAAAAATTTTTATAATTATACATTTTTGTTACATTTTGCTAAAAATTAAAAAATCAGATTTATTTACTAGACATTTTTTTTAAAAGTTAATAATACCCTAACTACAGACGCAAACCTGTTTCCCTTTTAAAGAATAAATAAAATATAAATTTAAAAAAGTATATTTTAAATCAGAAAACTGTATTATTTTCCCACAAATTCACCCCATTTACAAGTATTATAGGAAAGCAGAGAAATTTTAAATTTTAAGATTTTCCAATTACTTAATGACATACTTTGCAACAAGCTTGGCTCCCTCAATACTGCGAGTCTCCTGTACAATGCGCACCGCCTCCTGGGGGTCCTTGAGGTGATCAAGACTAATTCGGACCACACTGTCCAGGTCCCGGGGCCCTCTGATGGGGCTTGGACAGCACTGCAAAGTTTTCCAACACTTCTTTCCCCTGGGAAAACCCCTATATCAACTCCCGGATTCAAAAACCCCAGCATCTACATTTTTTTAATTGATAAGGTACTTGTAAAATTTGAGCGGTTTCTTTAAATAATGTTTTCTACAGAACGGAAAAATTGGAATTATTTATTTTGGGCTTTTCCCTATTCTATATTTTACACTTCAAGCTTCAGGGGTTTGTAAAAAAAATTTAAAACACATACATACTAAAAGAGAACAAATAAAAAAATTTTTTTTCATGGAAAAAAAAATTTATTTGAAATATCTTAGTAGGACAGGTTAAATAGTCCAGAATGAATATAGAAACCCTCTAAATAATGTGTTCAAAATTTAATATTGTGCAAGTTAAATACTAACATAGTACAGAAAATTATGATTTTGCTATTGTTTGTTTTATATATTGGTTATAATAAAAATTTTAATTAATTAAAATATGAATAATTTGGCTTTTAGCGAAAATTAAAATTTAATTAGGGCCCTACTCCCAAAAAAAATTTTTTTAATGATAGAGGATTAGATCTGTAACGTTTAAGAAAATTGAGAACAAAAAATGACTTTTAAAAAAACTAATAAAATATGTGAGGGGGAAAAGGGAAAAAAAGGGACCTCTTGTCGGCAATGTGATTTTTTCAGTACAACCGAAAATAAGGGGTTTTTCGGTAAAAATAAACGATTTTCATTTTATGTTTGATTATCGAACTTTACTTTATGCTTACATGCTACAATCGATAGTTAACAGTTTTCAATAGATAAAACTCTCGAATGAATCATTAAAGCGAACAATGTCCAGCCTAGGAAAAGGGACCTCTTGTCGCTAAAGGAGAAATAAAATGGCCGACAAGGGTCCCTTTTCTAAAAGCGCTAGGCTGCTACGCCGTACTTTAAAAACTAAAAATCTTTCCCGAATTCTAAACCCTCGTTTGAGAGAACTACGACGAAAAAATTTTCCTAACAAAAGAAGAAATTTTCCCCCAATGTAAAAAAGCCTTCCCCAACATCAATTGCTTTTTCCCTTTTGTAGTTTTATGACCAATAAACTTCGGTAATTCATATTCTGACTATGACAATGGGAAAATTTGCATATAGATAGACATTTTTTTTCTATTTTTTAACGAACTAAATGGGTGGGACAGAATAACAAAAGAAATAGCAATTATTTTTTTGCCTGTTTGTTGGTAGCCATGCAGACAGTGATTTACCGATTGGCAAATAAACAAACAGCGTCTTGCTGATTTGCGCCAAAACATTGTTGTTGTTACACTATAGTAAGGGTTTTTGTATTTTTGTTTTGTGTTTTTTTGGAAAGTGTTTAACTGATTAAAATGAGTGAAGAAAAAGTTGTAAATAAAAATTAAATAAATATAGGTCTTAGTAATAAACGAAATATTAAATGAGAAGACTATGTGGGGTAAAAGCAGATTATTTTTAAGACAGACTTTTTAACAGTGATAGTGAAAGTGAAAATTGAGAAACACCTGAGGAGGACAACATATAAATTTTTTGACAATTCATTGTTAAAAAACATACCAAACTTGGATGAACTTTCCCGAAGGGAATCTTTACCATCTTATTAACATTGATGATGTAAAATTGAAATAGAAGAATCTGGTAATAACCAAGAAAATAGTGGACGAGGATGATAGTGGGCAATACCAATTATTACATAGTATAAAACCTATTGGGTTTTTTACTATTTAATCATTGGGGAATACCTAAATCACAATTTATAATAGAACACTAAGTTCATTCACGCTGACAATTTTTGTTTGGGCCAAAAAAAAAAAAAAAAGAACAACATCCCAATGGGTACTTTTGGCCCTGGAGGGTAAAGTCCCCAACAAGAACAAAAAAAATTTTTTTATCGTTTATGCCAGTAGGCCATACCAAGTTTGCCTGCGATTGGGCCTTTTTACCCTTTTTTAAAAAAAAATTCAGAAACACTTTTTGTTTCTTCAATGTCCCGATTTAGTGGATTGCGGAAAAAAACAACTCCCACAACACATTTCAATTCTGGGGTGGTGGGGGGGAATGAAAAAGGGGAAGTTGCAGTTCCAGTTTATGATTGGCTAAGGGTTTTCCCACAAAAGAGGGGGTGCAAACAAAGTGCCCATGTAACACCCGTAAAACCATTTTGAATTTTAAATTTAATATACAAGGGAAAAGGGACACTGCAAGATTGACATTGATGGAAAAAAATTCATCCACAAAAATGGGTTTCCCCACAGAAGATGGACCCCATGGATTTCCACAAGAAATCACACCTGAAGGGATGACTAGAGCACGGAAAGAATATCATACAAGAATTTCGCCAGTACTGCAAAGATGATTTTCAAAGATGTTCTGTTCCATATCCTGAACCAAATGCAAGGAGACCCACTGGTGCTGCCCAAATCCGGATGTTTAAAGGGCCCCCGAAGCATTCCTGGACCATCCAAAAAGCGCCGAAAGCGCCCCCTTTTTAAACCCAAAACCTTTGTTTTCCCAAAGGGAAAAAGAGGGCAAAAAAAAGCAAAATATTGATATGTTTTCATCTCATAAATGTTACAAAAAAAAGATTTTTTATTACTTTTAACTTTTGTTTGTGTTTTTCCCAAAATAGGCCCTTTTCTAGTATACAAAGTTCAATTTTCTATAACTTTTTTTAAAAAAAATCGTGGGAAAAAAAAAATTTTTTGTCCCAAAATTGTTCAGCTTTTATAGCTCTGTTCAAAAATGTCATTAACTCAAAATCGGAAATTGTCGACAAGGGGCCCCTTTTCCTTTCCCCCCTCACATATAATGATCTAACAAAACTTTAACCGTTAGTATTCGCATAAAGGGGCCCGGCCCACTGATGCTTGTGTCACTGAGGGCTCGCAGGACGGGCCGACCCAACAAAACGGGCGTACCTGCCGCTTATTGCATCATAGACTGAATATTTCACTGAAACCCCAAATAGAAATCGATCTTAACATAAAAAACCCTCTGAAACATGTTTAAAAATAAAAATTTCAACTTTGAGACAACTGGTTGCTTCAAACACTTTTGAAAAATTTAATTTCCACATAAAAGCTGTTTTGGTTTATTGCCGTGATCGTCATGGGGATTGTAGTCTGAAACTTTTCCATTTCTTTTCTCTTTCCCAACACTTCTGTAACTGTGATGTATTTTCATTGTTTTTTTTTTTGCACAGAGAATCCTTTGTTTAATTTAAAGGGATAGTATTGTGTAAGTGATTTTTTTTAAACCATGAAGCGGGATTTTTTTTGGATTAGCAAGAAATACATGAAAGTTTTATATTCAGAGGGAAAAAGTAATAGTTTTAGTAATTTTTATGGCTTTGAAGATGATGTTTTTTTGATGATGAAAATTTAACAGATGATAAAAATGACACTATTGATCCTTAGAAACACTACTTTAGATAGTGACTTCCCATAAACAAAGTTAATAGGCCTTTGGGGGCAAACCTAGTTGTTTTTAGACTTTTGAAAATTTTTTAAAAAAATGATTAATTGTACAAATGTTTTTGGCCATACAGGAAGTGAAATGATTTTTTTATATGAAAATTTATACAATAAATATAGGAAAAAATTTTAAAAAAAAAAAAAAGTTTTACAATTTTTTCATTTTTATTTTTTTTTTGGGTTTTAAAAAAATTTTAAAAATTTCCCCCCCAAAAAAAATCATCAGGGAAAAAAAAAAATTTTTCCCCAAAAAGAAACGTAAAAAACCCCATAAAAGGAAAAAGGGGAATAAGAAACACCAAAAAAAAACCAAATCACTCCTTAAAAAACCCCAAAAGGGGGAAAAAATTAAGCAAAACCCGATTTTTTTCAAACAATTAAAAAGGGGAAAAAAAATTAACCTTTTTATTAAAATTAAATAGTATAGATATTAGTTTTAATTTTTAAAAATTAAAAAAAAAAAATTTAAAAAAAAAATTTTAAAATTTAAAAATTTATTTTAAAAAAGGGGCCCAATCATGCTTTCTTAATCTTTACAAAATTAAGTTTTAAAAATAAAAATTTTTTTCTGCTAATTGTTACCAACAGATGAAAAAGTAGACCAAACCCCTTTTTTTTTAATTTTTTTTTAAATTTTGGGTTTTTAAAATAAGGGGAAATTTTAAAACCCCCAAAATTTTCAAAAATTTGGGTTTTTTTGTTTTTTAATTTTAATGTTTACTTGGTATTTGGGGTTTTTTTTTGGGGGCCCCAAACCCCGGGGGCCCTATCAACTTTTTTTTTATTGGGGTTTTATAAAAAGGTTTAAAAACTTTTTTTCAAATAAAAAAAAGGTAAAGTTAAACACTACGAGCGTCATGGTGATATGAGTTTTAATTTGGGGCCCCCCCTTAGAGAAATGTTTTTTTTTTCCCCCAAAGGGGGGGAGTGGAAAACCCAAACCCCCCCAAAACCCCCCCCCCGGGTTTTTTTTTGATTGGTACTTTCCTGACCCCCCAAAAATTTCTTTTCCCCAAAACATCCAATTTTTTAAAAACCCTTTTAATCATTTTGTTGATCTGGCAAGTCATTAAAAGGGGAGGAAAGAACCAATTTTGAAATGTCCCTGGTTTTTTTGGAAATCATTTTTGGGGGGTTTGGGGGGCCCGGGTTTTTGCTTGCGGTACCCCCCCCCCCCAAAAATTGGGAAAAAAAAAAAAAAAAATCCCTTGATATAGTGCCCAAATTCAAGCTCAATCACTCAAAAAAAGGGTAACTTTAAAATTTGGTACTACAATAACATTTTTTAGAAACCAAAAACTGAACCAAAGGGATACAGTGTAATAAAAAAATAATGGGGGAAAAATGAACTCCATAATACCAAAGAACTGTTTACTTCTATTTTTTTAAAATTTTTGTCATGCAGAATGATTTCTTCTTGATTATCCCAAAACCCTAAATTTTTAAAAAAAAAAACAGTTGCATCAAAACTTAAAAAAATTTTCCCCTTTTTTTATGTAAAAAAATTTGGGGAAAAAAATTTTTTAAAAATTTAAAATTTTTTTTAAAAAGTTTTAAATAAACCTTTAAAAAAAAGGGGTGTTCCCCGATGACAATGTAAAATTAAAAAAAATTTTACTAAAAATTTTTTTAAATTTCTTAATGCCCATTGGGGAAGGTTTTTACTAAAGTATATCTAAATAAAGTAAAAGTAAATTGCTGGACAGTGAAGCCCACAAAAACCTTAGCCCCCCTGTAAGTTTTTTTGTGAAAAAAACCCGGGGGGAAAAGTTCACCAAGTTTTTTTTCCATTCCCCAAAAAATTGGATGAAGACCCGATGAAAGGGGGGAAAAATATTTTTCCCCTGTTTTCCCCCAAAATAATAAAGCGTTTCTTTTCATTTTCTGCAAGAAATTCTTTTTCTCAGAACTAAGTCATTTTGATTTATACTTCAGAAAAATAAAATTTTGACCCTTAAAAAACCCCAACATTTAAAAAGGGGGTTTTTAAAATAAAAAAAAAATTAAAAAATTTTAAATATAAATTTTTTTTGGGTTTTTTATATGATTTTTTAATATTCAAAACATTTTAAAAACTCTTTTAGAAACAATCAATTTTTAGTAATGACTACCAAAAAAAGACTTTGATTATACCCACTTTTTTTAAAAAAAAGGGAAAAAGGGGGTTGATGTGGTTTCTTAACATGCCTTTGAGATTGACTTAGTAAAAATTTAAAAGAAAAAAACCCTTTTAGTCTGCCTAGTATTTTTCAGCACACGCAGCCGCAACGTTTGGTGCATTGTGGGGGGTTGCCATTGTGATGCCTCGCCGGTATCACCAAAACAAAATAGCACATTTTTCTAAAACCAAGCGACAGCGGGTTTTTGGGGTTTTTTCACCCGGCACCATCCCCCCAGAGCACGTTCAAAGTGCCCCAATGCTTCAGAGTATTTTTCCACTGAAAAAAAAAAAATATTGAAAAATTAAAAAAAAAGGGGATTGCTAAAATTTAAATTTACTTTTTCTTCAAAAATTTTTTTAATGTCTATAATGTCTGAAAAAAAATTTCTTCAAAAAAAATTTTTTCTCCCAGCAGAATACACTCCCTTTTTTCAAAATTTTTTTAAAAAAATTTTTTAAACCCCACCAAAACACTAAATTCCTGCTATGTTTAACAATAAAAAAAAAGGCTCCCTATAATTTTAAAATTTTTTATATTTTTTTAAAAAATACGAGGCTATTCAAAAAAAAGGGAAAACATTTAAAACCTGATGCTGCCAATCACGTATAATTGGTTTTCTCGTCCCCCAAAAACCTCAGTGAGTTCTAGCCCCTAAAAACGGGAACATTTCTGTTTTCCGTCTGCTTGCTTTTTTACATCCACTTTTTAAAAAAGTTGCTGCAACCCCAAAATCTCGCCACCCCGTAAAAAGGGGGTCTTTTTTTTCCCTTTTTTTTTACAAAAAACTTAAAACCAATAGACTTTCCCCTGGGGAAAATTTTTTTAAGAAAAAAGGGGAAAAGTGTAACAACTAAAGTTCGGGGCAGGAATGGTCCCTTTTTTTTTTTTAAAAAAAAGAAAAAAAATTTCATGATTAAGAGAAGTTTGGGCATCTGAGCACTCCCAAATGAAAAAACCCGGTCCCCAAAAGGTTTAAAGAAAAAAAATTTTAAAAAACTCCCCGTTTCACAAAATGACTTTTTTTTAAAGGGGTTTTCCCCCCCAAACTTCCCCCGACTTTATTGTTTGAAATTGTTTTTAAAAAAAACCTAGCTACCACAAATTTTGTGTAAAATGGGGGGCCCTAAGAACAACGAATGGGGCAGCTTTGACGTTTTTGAAGAACTACCAGTCCCTGGTGATGCACTACTGAATAAAATCGAAAAAAGGGGGTGAAAAAAAGGGTGAAAAATGTTTTAATTTTTTGGGGGAAAATTTTTGTCCAAAGGGGTGGGGGCACACAAGTTTTCCCCCAAAAAAACCCCAAAAAAAAAAAACTTTAAAATTTTTTTTTTTCCCAAAGGGGAAAAATTTAAAGCAACAGGGTTCTGGGGAAAGGGAAAAGGGGGTTTTTCCCCTTTTTTGGGTTTTTGGAGTGGGGGTGCAACAAAAAAAATCTAAAAGATACCGGGGCCCAAAAAAGCAAAACCTTATGAAAATCCCCCAAAAAAAAAGGGGCCCCCGGAAAATTTTTAAATTTTTAACCCCCAAAAAATTTTTTTTTTTGCATGACAATGCCCCCCCTCTAACGGCAAAAAACCCTACACAAGAAAAATTTTTTTAACTCGTTCAACTGGGAAAAAATTTTTTTCCCCCCTGTTCCCTAAAGGCCCCGATCTTGGGGGAAAACGATTTTTTTTTGTTTCCCCCCAAAATTTTTGACCTGGGTAACAAGACAGGTTTTGACAATCCCCCAGCTCGAGATCAGGGGGCACTGATGGCTGAGAAAAAAAAAATTCTAAGACAGGGGAATTTTTTAAACCCCCTTTTCCCCCCCTAAGATAATTTTTTGAATATATTTCAATGAAAAAAGTAAAAAATAATATTTTAGTGCCCCCTTTTTTAAAACCCCAAAAAAAAAATTTTTTCCCCCTTTTTTTTTTTTTTTTAAAATTCCCCCAAAAAAACCTTACTTTCTGAAAAGTCTTGTAGTATTTCCCCCTTTGAGTTTTTAACACTATAAAAAAAACCCTTTGGGGGAAAGATAATTTAAATTCTTGTTCCTAGGCTTACAGATTGAAAAAAAAATGTACTATTTACTTTTTAAATTTTAAAAAAAAAATATTCTTTTTTTTCATTTAATATTCCTTACTTTTAAAAAATGAATTTTTTCTTGCATTAAGAGTGACTCAGTTTTTTGGGGGGGCCCTTTTTAAAAATTTAAAAAAAAAAAAATAGGGGAAAAAAAAAGACAATGAAAGAACCAAATCAAATTTTTTACTTTTTTAAAGGGGAAAAAAATTTATTGACTTTATAAGGACAAGTAATAAAAATTAATAATCAAAGTGACTCATAAATATTTTCCAAATATCAATTTCATTTTTTAAAAAATAGAAAAATTTTATTAAATATATTAATTCATGCCCCTTTCCCTAGGGCATAATGTCTTGGAACAAAAAAATCATTCACGAAAAACACAAAAAATTTTTTAACAGAGTACTGATTTACTTCTTTTTTATCTTACATAAATCCCTTTTTCCCCCTTTTAAGGTAAAACCCCCTTTTTAATTGGTTTTTTGGGGAGAAAATTTTTAAAGGGGCCCTAATATAAATCTTGTACCCCAAAAATTTTTATATGTATATTATTAACTTTCACTTGTGCCGGGGCCCAAAAAATTCTGAAAAAAAACCCTTTTTTTGCCAACTTACGTTTTTTCCCCGTTGTTTGGGGGTACTCCCCGAGAGATAAGGGGGATTTGGTGTGGGTCCAGGTGGGGCCAAAAAAAAACCCCCGAGCCTCAGCCCACTGCAGCAAGTCTTGTCCCATTTTTAAGGCAGTTACAGGCTCACTTTTTCCCAGGAAAGAAAAATAAACATGGGGGCCCGGGGTTCCCCTTTTTTTTGTCCCCTTTTTGCCCTAAAGCATGTGTTCAACAAAAATAAAAATTTTTTTTTAATTTAAAATTAACCCTTTTAAAAACCCCCCCCCCTTTTTCCCGGGCTTTTCAAAAGCCCAAGGGATAAGGGACCCCCCAAAAAAGAATTAAGGGAAAATTTATCTAGTTTTTTTATTTTTTTTTGATAATTTTTTGGGGGTTTTTTTTTTAAAATTTTTTACAAAAAAATGTACTTTTTAGATGTAATAGTTAAAAAAAAAAATTTTACAAAAAATTTTTTGTTTTTTTTTGTATTTAAACCATAAAAATTTTTTTATTTTTTTTAAATTTTTTAAAGTTTGGACATACTTTAAAAGGGGGGGAAAAAAAAAAAGTAGTCCCCCGAAAAAAGAAGCAATTTTTGGGGTTTTTCAACAAAAAAATTTTTTTCTACACCCCACAAAAATTTTTTAAAAACTTTTCCCCCTTTTTTTAAAAGCATAAAAGCAATTAATTGTATTGCCCCCCCTAAGCATCCTTCTTCATAAAAATTTCCCCCTACACGTCAGGGAAAGTATACAGAAAAGTTTTTTCTTTTTTTTGCACTTTTTGGGGAAAAAAAACCCAAAATTTTTAAAATTTAAAAAACCCCAAAAAATTTTAAAAAATTTGTAAGACTAAAAATTTTTTAATTTTTTTTAAAAAAAAAAAAAAAATAAAATTTAAAAAAATATACATTTTTTAAAAATACTTTTTAATGGGGTCAGATTCTTTAAAATTTTTCCCCCAAAGGGTTAAAACCCCTTTTTTAAAAGAAACCCAGGGAAATTTTAAAAAAGATGTATTTTTTAAAAAAAAAAAACATTTCCCCCTTTAAAAAAAAAAGCCCCCTTTCCCCCTATTGTGGTCGGTATTTTTTTTTGCTGTTACTTTTTTCTT
>NW_025788551.1:0-39578 GCF_021130785.1 Homalodisca vitripennis
TGTCTTTACATGTCCGGCTTCTTAAGAATAGCCCTAGCACTCTTTGGAAAAATTCTGTATTAACAGATATGCAAACACTCTAAAACAGTATTTAATAAACAGCAGCGATTGCAAAAATATACAAAAACTTTAGATGCTGTAAAACATTTTTCCCTAAATAACACATTAAAATAGTCCTGAGTAAACAAGTCCCTCAGTTTTTTTCAGTAAGAGTTTCTCTCCTCTTTATATTTTATCGGTTTTGTGATTCAAAAAGGATTGCATCAAAAACAAGTTTAATATTCTCTGTTTTATTTACACTTAAAATATGGACGTCCACTGCCTTGTGCCCAATAAAATATTCACTTACATTCATAAACCACCAATTTGTGAAATATATTCTCTTTATAACAGACTCTTCTATATCTCCTGTATTAGAGATGTACTCGAATACTTATAGCGTAGAAGTTTGTCGGATTTTTTTTTACCATATAAAGAATAGAGCTTATTCCTTTAATACAATATTATTTTCAGAGTAGTGGGACTATAATAAACTGCTGGCCTGATGCGATATATCAGTATGATAAGACGGACGGTGTCATCAAAGTAAATATTATTGAAACATTTCATATGTATTATTTTATACATATATATATATACCTAATATGCATACACCATATATATATATATATATATATATATATATATATATATAAAACATGTTAAATACGTTTTTAAATATCTCCAATGAGCCACACTAACCGACCATGAACCAAAAGCTGATTGCAAAGATCTGTAGATCTCGCCTATTACCTCTGATTAGTTGGAGATCAAGCTGATTTGAACTCAATGGGCAGTCCCAAAGTTTCGTCATGAGTATATACGTCGATCTCCTCTAGAGATATGTGGCGTTTGCTTCTCTCCCTCCCACCACGGTTGATGGGTAACAGATCCCTTTATTTATTTATCAACGTGTATGTGTTTTCAAGAACTGTAACTTTTATATAAGGGTGCTAAAAACCTCCATTTTATCTTTCCTCTACGCTGCCAAGTGACTCTAAGTTTTGTGAATTGTGATTGTACTCCATTTTATGTACTCTATTACTCTCTAGTGCCCGTACATTGTGAAAAACCTGTAACAACCTTTTTACAACCTCTACTCTCTTACCCATAAGTTTTCTTTAATTTAGTCTTGTTTTTATTTTTCTGAACAGGGGATCTGGAAGTCTAGTAAATCAGTCAACCAATTTACTTCTTCACAATTAGCAAAGAAACATTTCTTAATGCTGAATCACTTTGATACTTTACGCATTTTAATTTTACATAAAATCATACATCCACAAAATCCACAAATCTTGGAAGCCCAAACTATATTTTAAAGGTATGAATTGTGAACACAATAAACCAAACATAAACATGTTGATTTTAGTCCCAATGAATGTTTACTATCTTTAATCGTTATATTGAATTGGAATATAATTGTTAAAACTCAACCTTTATTTCAGTTCTTATCCTCTCGACAAAGTTAACAATTATTTCCTAAAATATTATTTCGTAGAAATGCATTTGGATAACACGCAGAACACACCAATTTTTGTTTCAGGCGCTGTCACTTTCCTTACTTTATTTATGCACAAAGTTGCAGTAATTCCTTGTTTGAAGGTTATTTTTGAGGATGGAAGGATTGTGAAGGAAACAAGATTTTTTCCGGACATTTGCCATCGTTCAGTGAAACAAAAAATCAGTAACACTACGTTTCGAAATCTGCAATCTGATCTCTTCTTCAGGTAAATAATTAACCTAATATATAATTACGAACTAGGTTAAAATAAACAAATAATACAAAAGCGTTGTGGCACACCTAAATCAGGAACCGCAACCACCATGTTGTTTGTCAACTTCACTAACTCTTAAAAACATGCACTTAATAAAGAACTACAAACAACACTAATCATTAAAACTGAACTAAAGAATACAGGTCACAGTACATCTGCATTCATCTACTAACCACCTATGACGGACCAGAGGGCACTAGCCAAAGGCAATCGTCACGGCAGAAAAAAAATACGTCAGAAATAATTGTAGTAAAATTGTGAAGATATAGGTGTTAATAAAATAAAAAAAGGCTTATAGCATGTCCATAAAGTTTTTTGTTTTGTTTTCAGTAATAGTTCTTCTTTACAACCCAATGAAATAAATACTGAATACTTGACTCCTGATTTAATTGTCGGTGAATATTAATCAGAATTCTCTGGTAACGATTACTAGACTGCAAAACTACTTCCCTCTCAAAATATGGTGAATATTAAGTATTAGTGTGCTTTAAAGTTAACTGGTTAGTACACTAGTCAATTTGTATGTATTTAACACTATTTTAATTTGATAGTAAATAGTTATGTAAGTTTTATGTGATTAAGAGCACAACATTAGTTATGTCTAATAAATAGATAATTTACTATCATCCATTAACACTGTTAGTACAAATATTCAGACATTTCAATACAACAACCACAAAAATCAAATCATGAAACAAGGAAACAAACTAAGATTTCTGCCCGATTAGTTTTCATCTTGTTATAATTCCTTCACTAAACTATTCCTTTAGATTGAATATTTCCTCAAAATCCGTGTGTGGTATATCTTCACCCTTACCACAAAGCCTGTAAGTTAGAAATTTGAGTACTTTTATATTATTTCTGGTAAAGTATTTTTCCTAATAAAAAGTCCAAGTAGAAAACTAATAGAATATTAATTGAGACACCCATTTCTAAAAGTAACAATATTTTATGGTACTGACATAGTTATGATTGATTGACGAATTTCTGTCATAAGTAGCCTACTAAACAAATACATTACCAAAACCTGGAAAAACATATGAGGCTTTTTTACGAGACTAAATCTAAAATTATTATCTCCTCTATAAAGAAAGTCAGACTACTAAGTAATTAGTGAAATACTTACATTTGTATTGTAAATTGTAGTCCGTGCTGATATATAGTCTTAACACTTAAAAAACAACGCTCTATAATTTTACATACAAATATGAGTGAGCACATTTTGTTATATGATGTCAACAAAAATACTAATTTGTACATGCATTGGCTACAGTTATACCAGAATTATATGTGAATACACGTTTTTTTAGGTAAATTATGTAACGAAGTACTTGAAATGAGTTGATCCAGGCATATGTTTTAAAAACATTATGGAAAAAATCATTATTCCTTCATGTAGTAAACGTTATTTATCATCGTTTTACATATGTTAGAGAATAGTGAGTCTGAAGTGATTGAAAGAAAAAATTCGACCTCAAAGGGTTGTAATTTATAATGTATTATAATTTAAAAATAAATAAATAAGACGTTTTATGAAAGCGATGTTTGTGCATCTGCTGAAACCATTGGGCTCTTACCCCTAGCAATAGAGCACATTATACGTTGGACCGATACTGTAGAGCTCAATTAAAACTGCTGTATAAATTACATTTTTAAACGTAGTATTTTTCCCAGTTTATCTTAAAATGGTACTTTTAGAAATTGCAATAGTCTGTTATTTTTTATGTTTAAATCCATAAACGTAAAATTCCCAGCTTTAATTATTATACATGTCTGCAATCATTATATCTTTTTAATTTTACATCTTTCAATTTTGAAAGTTCAATTAACAGTAAATAATGTGTATAATTTCAAAAACACTGTTACCGATAAACGAAAGATAATCAGATACTGACACCATCTAGATTATTCACCCACATTTATATGCATTTATGCAAGAAATAGAATAACATGAAATAAATACAACAGTTTATTAGGTTAGTGTTAAGTAAACACAAAAATCATGACTTTTAAATAAGCCTTCTCTATTTACGAAATATATTTTCCTTAGGATTGGAAATATATGATAATAGTAAATATAAGCGATGAAAGACCGTAGAGACCTAACCATCAGTCTACAGACATAGATAAAGATAAAGTAAGGGTTTTGATTACTTAAATACCTAGAAGTCACAGCAATTTGGTAGTTGGTAGCTGATGGAGATAGATTCGTATTTTATTGAGTGTTGCTGTGTATTTGGATGTTACTGGAGATTGAAACCATTATTGTTCATTTTTATGTACTAAAATGAGCGATAAAACCTTTCGTTTTACAAAACAAAAACAGAAAATAATTGTTTTTTAAATAAGAAAATGTATGAGAAATTATAAAATAAAACGAATAATCACAAGTTTAAAAAATAAATATTGTTCATTGTACTACATTTAAAATTAAGTAACACAACAAAATAAAGAAACCATAAAATAAACTTTTTACTGAATCAAATAAATATATTTATTAAAAGTTTTTAAAAAAAATACTCTTTTTAAGAAGAATATCTGTAATTTGTGAAAGCAAACTTGTGCATAATGTTGTAGCAAGGCGCACAGCCGAATAATATATTTTATAATTTTCAAGTGACAAAGGTTACGTATATATGTATACGTATATATATACGTATATATATATATATATATATGTATATATATGTATATATATATACATATATATATGTATATTAGAATTTGGATTCAAATGCACTCATATTTTATGTTTTATAATCATGAAGTCACAAATCCAATTGAAATATTTAGAATAAATTTACTGCTTCTAGGAATAGATATATTTTTAGTTTTATTACATTTAAATACCTTTAAAAAATAACATTTTAGTAGTATTCGAAAACTTTACAGTACCTTACCAGTTTAATCATTTATATGTTCTTGCTTATCTGCTCCTGCATAATATACTATTTAATAAAATTCTAAATTGGAAAAGCTTAGAGACGTGATTCTAGTTTTCATAAAAATGTATTTCTACAAAACTCTTCTAAATTGGGTGCTAATACCGTAATAACCGTATATAAGGCCTTTAAGAATGAGATAAAAAAAGAATCATGCCTTTAAATCAGTATTGGTAAGTGCGTTTATCTGAAATGGACATATCAGAAATAACCACATTATATAAATAGATGTTCCACAAAATAAACTATAAGATAATTTTATTTTTAATGTTTCTAAATAAAATTTACATTCTTTTAGAAGGTGGGGACAGAAAATTTATGATTTTACAAGGTTTTGGCACAGAAAATGAATTGAACCTGTGACGATTTGGGATGGATTTCTTGGAAGCAACGTGTCACCGTGCAGGACTAGGCTTGTACCCGCCTGCACGATGAAGACCGTGGAGCGACCATAATCCTAATTACACTATATTCTCCTGCCAGCTTTGATAAGAATTTTAAGTTATAATTTAAGCACAAAACAGTAAAAGTAAATCGTAAAACAATTTAAAACGCCAAAGGTAATTTACACATACCGACACCAATTTACACATACCGACACACCGACCTACCATTACGACAAAACCCGCCCCGACATATTAACAATTTAGAATTTACAATTACCCCCCTATAATTTTCCGGCACCTAACCCCCCCCCCTTGATTATTAAATCAATCCATAGTGTAACACATAATACAAAACACAACAATAATTAAGACTTGCGCGACAGGTAATATTTCCGTCACCGCCACTCGCCGATCAGACGTCCTCCCTGCTCCCTGACTCAATCTAGACTCCCCCTTATCAGACCACCGGTCCTCCATCCGCACGCGGCTTATCAGAAAGACCGGTTCTAACCGTTGATTCGGCGGTCTGATAAATGTGGTGGGCAGTCACCACAATCTCCCCCCCTAAAGGAAAAAAAGGAGAGGAAGTGGGAAGGAAGAAACATATAGTTAATAAAAATTTCAATTTGGAATATCCAAAAATTTTGGGTGCTCTCCACCAATCGAAGAGCGGGTGACGACAGGAGGACCAATTACGTATTGATAATAATGATGGAACAAAATCCAACTGTTGGTCTACTCTTGTACTAGTCACCCTTCAAGTAATGACCGAATAGGCGATCGCACCTACCGTTAATATTTTGTATATATTCTAAAACAACGGGAAAATGTCACACACCATTTAATTTATTAACTGTGTGATTGCACCGTTGAATACGAGGATAAACCGGAAGCTGAGAGATTAGAATGTGTAAATTTGGACATAGCCGTCGAATGCATTTCAATAGAGCTACAAATTGTTGCTTTAAAATGTCAACAGGCGTGGCGTTCAGAATATCATTTGTGCCGATCAGCAGGAATAGAGGGTAATCAGAATTTAAAAAAGGTCGCTGTGATTTGATTTTATCTTTTAAATCACATACTTTAAGTCCTGAAAAACTAAAATTTGTCTTCAACCTTTAATTGTGAACTTTTGAACTTACTTAAATAGAAAAAATAACGTCGGGCTAGTGAGTCACCCATTAATTGAATTACGTGAGAATTATTCATTTAATTTATGTAAGAGCGAGGCGTAGGGCTTTCTAAAAATAGGAGGCAAGAAATATATTAAATTGCATGAGTTATACCGAGTCTAAAATATATTAATTTTAGTTAAAGACAAATCTCTATAACGGGTGCGAATAAGCCATTGTTTAAATCAAACCATTCATTACCAAACAGTATGCATATATATAAGAGATATTTCAAACACGCAAATAAACAGGAAAATCTATAATGTTTAATTTTTAATTTTCATTAACTGTTGTATCATAACTTTACTCGACTTATCGTATAAGTTAATTACTTTTTTTTTTTACCCAGTGAAAAAATATCCAAAGTTTCAATATCTACAGATTACAATAAAATAAGAACAATAATTATTTAAGTATGTACTAATTAACATGTTACAATTTAAATTCAATAATTCAATTGATTTCAAAACTTTAAATAACTCTCAAACATAACTTCCACTTTCTCAAGTGTTTCCTGTCCGAGATTTTCTCACGATAATATGAAAGACCAAAGTTTGAAATCAGTGTACTAAATAAATTAAGTAAACTCAAAGCATGTTGTAAAATCCCAGCAGAAGGCAAAACAATAGGGCCTACTTCCGGTACTGATAATAAAGCGATAAGATTATATTTATTTCCAGCAACTATACTACCGCACCATCAGTTAACTTACCTTTTTAAATCTTGGTTAAGAGGATATAACTAATGTAAGCTTTATTGCTATTATAGAGAGAAGTAATATATAACTTGTACTTACTAATATTGTAGCATGTTGTAGCTCTGAAAATAACATACTGAATTGCAGACATTTATGAAACATAGGGATTAACGGACAAAAATATATGGTATTTACCAGTATAATATAACTTTTACCCCACTTTAACTGACTACACCCCATCCTGGAACCAAAATATAATACGAACTGATTTTGCTAGTGGTTTTAAAAATTATATCGAATGAATAAAAGTAATAATTTTGATCAATAGGCCTATTAATCTAAAATAAAGTTTTATTGGCCTAATAGATACGATTAAATATACTTCAATGAGAGCTATAATTTTGAATGTTTTCAATCAACAGAATAGTATGAAAATACAATATTGTGGCTTGATATTGCCGTTAAAACATACCTCCCAATTTATTTGTGAAATTACTCCTGTAAATGGTATTAACTGTTATAATCATTAAAGATCGATTTTGTAAACACGGAAACTCTAAAATAATCTAGTATGGTTTGAATTAAAAGAGACCTTATTGACTGCTAATGTAATAAACGTAATCATCAATGTATAAATTAATAAATAGTAATAAATGTATCACTAATTAATTAGTAAAACTAGAAAACCAGCCATCTAGTATCCAATATCTATTATAATAAGATGATGATTACTGTTGTAATAAGATTAAATTATATAAAATTTAGTGTTTTCCAAAGCTTGCTTGAATAAAACACACCGTGTAGTGGATATGGGAAAGAAATAAATTTGTGAAAGTGAGCATTTACTGGTTTGAAAAGTATCCTGACATTTACTTATTTTTTTTACATTTTATGTAATTTTATGCATTTTTTTTGGTATTTTTTATTGGTTTGTTTTGGATACTTGAAATAAATTTAGCTCAATCCAGTTGTATTCGTTTATATAGATCTATGCAAACTTTCACAACAATCGCAACTCTGTATTCTTATAGACTAGCAGTACTGTCTGTATATGTACTTATTCAAGCATAGCTGTTGGAATTGAAATTTTGATTTAATTTGAAAATATGCCATTTGAACAATTGTTTTACATTAATTACATATGTGACTATTAGAAGTATTACCAAATATAAACGAATTTAAGTGTTGATATTTAATATTTCATATGTTTGCAAAATAAAAGTTTATTAGTACCAATGTAAACAAAATAAATTTTGAAATGTAATTAATTTTGTTATGATGCCAATTCCCCATTTTTATTAGTTATATACTCGTATATATGTCTATTAAAATATGGCCGAAAACTTTCCAAAATAAATCATTCATAATTAATATGTTTGTAATGCAAAATGAAAGGTTTTTTAATATTAATTTCAACAAAATAATTTTGAAATGTAAGCCAATTCTCCATTGTCGGCGTGGTGTCGGCAGCGTTGGAAACTAATTATATCGATTATTGTATTATAATCAAAGTAATGAAATACATAAAGATCGTAAGTATGGCTAAATAATTTAATTGCTGGCAGGAGATAATATTGTTAAACACTAACAACACGGCAATTTAAAAGGCAAACTAATTAATGCTTCGCGATAATAATAATCTGTTGATAATAAAATATTCTTTAAAATAAATAGATTGATACTACCTTGTTTAGTAATAAGTGTAGAACATATTCAATTTAGAAAAGTTATATAATGTCGAATGATTTGTTTTAGGTTCTATTAAAAAAAATTTATTTAAGATTTGGAAATGAAGTATTAAGAATTTAGTTAACCAAGGATTTTGAAAACAGATGTAAAATAATTTGATTCAATAAAATTTATAGTTTTCGCTCTGCTACCAATTGTGACGATTTGGGATGGATTTCTTGGAAGCAACGTGTCACCGTGCAGGACTAGGCTTGTACCCGCCTGCACGATGAAGACCGTGGAGCGACCATAATCCTAATTACACTATATTCTCCTTCCAGCTTTGATAAGAATTTTAAGTTATAATTTAAGCACAAAACAGTAAAAGTAAATCGTAAAACAATTTAATAACGCCAAAGGTAATTTACACATACCGACACCAATTTACACATACCGACACACCGACCTACCATTACGACAAAACCCGCCCGACATATTAACAATTTAGAATTTACAATTACCCCCCTATAATTTTCCGGCACCTAACCCCCCCCCTTGATTATTAAATCAATCCATAGTGTAACACATAATACAAAACACAACAATAATTAAGACTTGCGCGACAGGTAATATTTCCGTCACCGCCACTCGCCGATCAGACGTCCTCCTGCTCCCTGAACTCAATCTAGACTCCCCCTTATCAGACCACCGGTCCTCCATCCGCACGCGGCTTATCAGAAAGACCGGTTCTAACCGTTGATTCGGCGGTCTGATAAATGTGGTGGGCAGTCACCACAAACCTACAGTAAAAAACTTCAGAAACTGGATATTTGAATCTGCAAAGGAAATAAATAATAAAAATTTGTTTTGAATAAATGCAGATTATTTTGGAAATGCTGTAGGGTTGAGATAAGAGTAGTAGCTTAAAACTCCTAGCCCCACGGGAAGACCATAGTGAGGGAATTTACACTTGACTTGTAGAGTAAAATAGACGGCTGGGGCTGCATGTGTTCAACAAGTTCACCATAAAGTGCCAAGCTTAGTGCCGTACATTTATTACTATGATTACACTACAGTTAAGTACATAGGCTTTCAATAGAAGTATCCAACTGTCATAGGTCAACTTCCGCACAATAAACTATCTTTATACTACTTTTATGTTGGATAAAGTACTCAATGAAAACTGGTATAGAGATTCAAAACCATTTGGTGGTGTACAAACTGGCCATATATAATCCATGTTCTGAAAACCTTGATTTGTGCCTTGATATAACATAATATTTAGAAATATTCTACAATTAAAAAAATTTAGAACATTTAAGTCATAGTAAGACCAGGAATTGTATTAACTTTCGTTAAACGTGCTCTAGTAAGTATATTTGTATTAATTTTATTCAAAACCATATTTAAAGTAAATATTGTAACTTTTTTATATTTTTACTGCAGAGGAAAGATGAGACCAGCCACGCAAATTGGATTATCCTTGTTTGTCCTTAACTGAAAACTTTGACGATAATTTAACTTTTCAGAGAGAAAACTAGAAACTCTCGTTGAGCCCCTAAGAATGATTATGTGTAAATTAGGTTTTAAATTAAAAATCACAAAAAAAATAAATCCCTGAAAAAGAATAAATTAACATTACGCCTATAAAATTAGAAGTTGATGGGTATGGCCATCTATGATATGCGTAAATGTGTTTCATAAAATAAGTACAAACAGAACAATAATTAAATATTGTTTTTCGATGATGATCTAATTATGACAGTTTTTTCCACTTGTAACTGTCACTCAAGAGGATTTATGGACAGACATTTATACTAACTTCACTTTATTATAAACGGTTTTGAATTTAGTACATTCATTAAGATACATAAAGTTTGCTCCCCACATATACTGATTTACCAATTATTTTAATTTTTAGTTAGAATGTAAACTTTACGTTGTCATAATGGTTCTATAAAGTTTGCAATACGCCAATATTTACTCGCACACAAAGTTTACTCAGAACATGCAAGAAGCCCTGGGGAAGCATCAGTGTTCAGTACTAATTAGCGAATCGAGAGTTTCAGAGTAAACACTGTCTGTTTTGACAGTCATTGTATTACCACAAGTATAACTACCACCTAGTGTAAGATTGACCTACGCTGTAGTTAATCGGACAATATTGAGAAGTTTCATATCTTCACATGTAACAAAAAATATCATATTAGTTTAGTATAAAAAACTGTATTGTATAAGTTATATAATTTTTTATACCACATATAGTCTTATAGTACCCAATTGGAATTGGATTATAACGAAACAGCGTCTACAGGGGGATAAAGAGTGAAGTGAGTGAGTGTTCCAATACTTATTCATTGAAAATCTGATTGTAATATAATATAGTAAGTAAGTGAAGGGTGTAAAACCATTAATTAGTCATGTAATTACCTATTGTTATGTAAATAAACTGTTCTTTCTCGTAATATTAAACCAAGTGAAGTGTAAAGTGATTGACGGTCAGGTTTTATTGTTTACGACATAGCGGAAACTTCCGTTTTCAGTTAAAACCAAATGTTTGACGAGATTAAAGAGGAAATGAAACGAGTCGTATTGAGATGTGTTTAATTGAAGTTCAGGATATTAAATCTGTAACTGGTTGAGCCACTCCTTTATGAGGGCATATCATGCAGTGTCCCAAAGCAAATACTAAATAATAATTCCTTTTCGAAACAACATAGACAAAGTTATGCTAAAAACTCATTGGATTTTACTGTACAGAGCTTTTAACAACTGTCAGAATGACAAAGCAGAGCCAGATATAGTTTTTGAAAGAAATGTCACTATCCGATTCATACATTTTGAAAGCGGTTGAATGATTACGGTTGATGACGATTGGTATTATTTATTAGTTACATATTCACTATAAAATATTACTTGGTAGGTTTTCATATTTAGTTATAATAATTAATCAAATTTACGCATTAACATAGTTTTTTTACTAATAACCAGAATTGTATGTTATTTAGAACTGCTCTTTACCCACCGTTTCTCGATACCATTTTAATTATAAGCAAGCTATTTTCACTTATCTTTGTACACACACACACACACACACACACACCCACCTGCATTCCAAATCTATAGTGGTCCGATTGTCACGTGGTATGAGGTGACTTCTGTCGACCAATCAGGCGTCCAGGACGCGGACAAGAAAAGCCCCCGAGGCATCTCTCCAGTTCTTCTAAAGACTCCGTCTCGCTAGGTTGTACGTCAACACCAGCTTTAACTAAGTTCGGGCCGTGCCCCCTTGTCTTGGCCTTGTGAACTGTAAGCCGTTCTATGGCCATTAGCAGTCCCCTTGCCGGACATTATTTTGTTAACGAGCCAAAAGTAACTTTGTCTCAACGTTCGTGAGTGAACCGAAAACAGTGTCAAGTGAAGGTGGAATATTCATCCATCAACAAGGACTCCACCAGTGCAACGTTCCTTGGAAGCAACCCAGGTCGAACTGCAATCAACCTAACTTCATTTTTGTCGAGGTATCAGACAATGGACGGTGCAAGGTAACAGTGTTTCATCATTCTTATCATGGTCCTTCGCAACTAAAGACAATTTTCTTCTCAACCAAGATTTAAAAATCCTCAACTAATTCGGACGTTTTTGGACATTTTTAATAGAAAACGAAAATCATTTTAACACCTGTATTCTTGTTGTAATTGTGTGCCTTTTTTTCTAATACTATGTTTTGTGAGCTCATTTCGTATTTTTATTTTTTCCCATTCGACTAACAGTTATTCTTAGTAAGTCAACGTATGGGCTCCATCTGCTCAGCTATCGAAGTACGAGTTTTAATATTAGACATAATTTATGGTCCTTCGAACATAATTGCGGTCCGCCAAGCCGGATCTCCTACATAATTTTTGGGTCCTTCTGACCGGATCTAACATTACTCTTTAGTTTAAATCCAAAGATGGTATATGGTTTTTTTTCTCTGAACATCTGACGTTTTAGCCGTAATGTGGTGAAATACCAACTCCTAATACACCCCCAATCAACCACCCCTCACCCACACCAAAAGCACTCACCTCTCTGCACTCTTCTTTAATTCTATTACTCCCGTCACTTCCAATCTGTGAAAAATGTTCGAAAGAAGTTCTCTTTCTAATAAAGGAATGTTATCGAAGTCTATCACTCGTGGGGCTGTGAAAAATTACATTTCTATATATCAGATTGTCCGCACGACATCTTGATAAAGAAGTGATCTATAGACTCGACATTGTTCATGAAGTTTGATTTGTATACGGTGAGTTTCTTATATAACTCATGTCTCTCCCGTGTTGCTCTGGCTTTAGCGTATACTTTAATATTGTCTTTTGGATAACCATGTTGGAAACAACAAAATAATGAAGCAAAGTAAATAAATTTATAAAACAAATTAGATACCAACATATGAGATCTCAACATGTAGTTATACTAACACGCGTATGTATATTTCCATTCATATAGTCAAATAAAATAATACAGTATAATTTAAGATTTAAAATACGGTAATAAGATTTTATGTAATTCTCTTTTTGCGTTGGGGCTCTCCTCAGTGTTTTCAATATTTAAACATTGCTGTGAAACCTAAAGTAACGAAAAAAAATTGAGAGTGGCAAATTGAGGCTTTATATATTGAGTTTAAATATCCCAGGAAAACTTCATTTAACTTCACATGAAACTTCTACATTGTCCAGAAAAGTTCTGTGATGGTATACACCCAAACATGGAATTTCGTTGAGCGGGATTGAAGCACTAGTATATCAATGTGTAGGCTGAAATGGGCTACACACTACATTCTTCAAGCTATATTAGAGGAGCCTGTTACTAATTACGAGGGGTGGAATAATCCTACCTTGTATTAAAAAAGGTTAGAAACTCAGAAAAATACGTACAAGCAAGTGTATTTTATATTAAGAAGTTTAATGTTATCATCAAATTACTTTATTGGAAAAAAATAACATGGTTTTTACACACTTATTAAATCAATGATCAAGTTTCCAGAGCAACTAATAAAACTAATATAAAAACTAAAATTACTAGTTTTATACGTAAATTTATTGAGCTAAACCTAACCTACTTTTTAACTATGTACAAAATAACCCAACCAAATTAGCTTGGTAACACATTGGGACGAATTTAATTTTTAAAGTTATTTACAATTGTAAGATAAAGGGATACCGAGTTTTATAGAAACTCGTTTACAGTAATATCATTCCTCGGTATTCCAATACATACAAAAATCCATATTCATCACAGAAGGGAGAAGCGGATTCCGAATGATGAACGACTTCCATCCGAAATACATTAGTGCGAGAGTTGCAGTGGAATCACTGTCAGGTAACAGAGACATCATTAATTGTGCCTTGTTTTAAACCATACCACTATTTATTGTTACATTAGTTCTGATAATATTTACAGGTTCGTATTTTCAGGTATGTTATTGCTTATTACTACTTATTACACTTCAATCGTAGCTACACCTTTAAAGAATACATATTTACGTGTGTTTGTATGATTCGGAACATGTTTTACAATCTAGTAGACACCCATTCATAAAAACATGACTCTAGGTAGTTGAATTATTTAATTAAATTACCTTAAGATTGTTTAACCTTTTAAGTAATTTAAGATAGTTTCAATATAATTCCAAAAGTAAAGGTTGGTGTAAATTTATATAAAATTTACTACATAATTTTTATAAATTTAACTACATAAGCGATCATTCTTTCTTGCTAGACCTTCTGTATCTGTACATACCGCAATCACTTTCACACAACTCTCTTACTAAAAAGCTGATAATTTCCCCTAAAAGTTATAAGTGCCTAACGACACTTACTAGACAACATTGTAACTTAAAAACAAATGAATGTTAAACTAGTCTGTTATATAATGAAGCTATTTTGAGAAAAAAATATTTACGTACAAATGGTTATATGATACAAAACGACATTTTTTAATACACGGTTTAAAATTTGAAGAATTTAACAAAAAAGAGCTGCAATTTTACAAATGAAGTTGTAATGTATATACTATTATTTGAGAAAACCTAAGATTTCAAGATATTATTGAAAATTACCCCTAACAGAAGTATTTATAATATTCCCGTTTACACAGTGGCGAGAGAGTGCAAGCTGTACAATAATCTCTGTCCCAGACTGTGCTCGTGATGTATTGTGTGACCTGCATGATTTATATTGTAAACTCTCTTCACAGATAAAAGCAGTTATTAGTGCTGCAGTAGTGTTTTATTGTAAACATAAAAACACATAAGCTTTATTTAAAACAAATCCTTTTATTTGATTGTAATTAATTAATGAAAAGAAGTAAAATTAATACTTTATTAAGAAGAACATATCTTATTGTTAAGTATTATCTAAGGACATTTCAAAACTTTCTTCTGTGATGGATAACACCACATCCTTCCTTTATTATAACACTAGCTGACCCGACAGACTTCGTCCTGTCAAAAAGATTTGTAATGTGGCAGTTTTTTTGCCTACGTATTTAAAAAAATTCTCCTGAACAGAACCGTCACCCTGGTGATAGGGCGTTGTGAATAAAAAATAATTAAATAAAACATATATAAGGATTTAAAAGTAAGTAATCGCTTTTATTGTTAATCATGTGAATCATAATTATTATTATTATCATTGTAGTGCTTTGTGGTATACGATGTTTTTTGTTTGATTACCTGGCGCATAGATAAACAAATCTGATGGTTTTCCAACCCGGGAACAGGCAACATACAATTGACCATGTGAGAAACATGGGTTTTCTAGATTAATACCACAAACACTTAATGATTGCCCCTGGGACTTGTTTATAGTCATAGCAAAAGCAAGCTGCACTGGAAAACTGTAGTCGTTTAAACTCAAATGGCACATCAGTCGGAATCATTGGGATGCGCGGTATGAGAACGTCCTCTCCTTTATACTTTCCTTTGAGTATAGTTGCTTCTATCACATTGTTTAGTAAATGTTTTATCGCTAACCGTGTACCGTTGCAAAGACGCGGTTTGGTTGATATTTCGCAACATTATAACCACCGATCCAACCTTTAATTGAAGATTGTGAGGTGGCAATCCTGGCAAATCCAGCGAGTTTAAAAATTCCGGTGAATAGTTGACTACATCATCTTGATTAGTAGCCGAATCAACTGATTTATATATCCTCAATTCGCCTGTAATTTGTTCTTGAATTTTGAAATTTAATTCATTTACATCTATGTTTTTTGCAGCTCGTTCGCTCAACCAATCATGGTTTCTGTAATTTTGAGAAACATCTGGAAACACCTTCTGAATAAGTTCATCTTTTGATCGAGTTAACTGACAAAAACTTTGAGGAAAGTTAATGCAGCCAGTCAACATGTCTATAGGACATTTGCCATTACCAATGTCAATGAGTTGTTTAAAGAATATGTTTCCAGATTGGTCATTTTGCAACTCGACACGCATATTCTTGCTTAAATGAAGTACTTTGACATGTTTCCACAAATTGGAGGACTTTAGACATGCATTGAGTTCATCAGCTGGCGTTGATCGTGGAATCACTGGCAATGTTTGACGAAAATCTCCTGCTAATAAAATCATTGCACCACCAAATTGGTTATTATTGCTCCGTAGATCTTTTAAGGTTCTGTCTAAAGCCTCCAAAGATTTTTTTACGTGCCATCATGCATTCATCCCAAACAATCAATTTACATTGCTGCAAAACCTTTGCCATTGCAGATTTCTTCGAAACGTTGCAGGTTGGAGTTTCATTGCTTTGCATATTTAATGGCAATTTTAGTGCTGAATGGGCTGTTCGACCACCTTCAAGCAAAGTTGCTGCGATTCCCGACGAAGCGAGTGCAAGTGCAATTTTATTTTGTGAGCGAATTGTTGCTAATATTAATGAAATCAAAAAAGTTTTTCCTGTACCACCAGGTGCATCTAAGAAGTAAATCCCTCCAGTTTCATAATTTGTTACTTTCATAAGAGTTTCAAATACATACTTCTGTTGTTCATTTAACAGTGGAAGATTTGTTTGAATTAATTCTTTCAAAGCGTTGAAATCATACAGTTTTTCTCGATGCAACTCTTGGTTAAAAGCGTCATGCATTGGACGATTGGGCGCGGTCAGGCCTAATTGAATTAATAGTTTGTTTGACATTATCAAGCACATGTCCTCAATTGAAATCAATGCTTCATTGTAAATTTCTTCACTGATTTGTATATTTGAATTTCCCATTCTATTCCGTATTTGATACAAAATATCATCACACATATAATCTTTGTACTTGATCCACAAATCAATTGGGTTTGATGGGAAGCATGTAGATATGATTATAGAAAACAATGTTCGTATTTGATGAGCGTGTGATGATATTACAGCATCATTGAGAGTATGATCCCAATGAGCGTCATTTTCAAGCAATTGCAAACGTTGACAGGCTTCTCTGTAGGATCCACACAATTCACCATCAACAGTTCGTAACTGTTGGAATGATGTTGTGCCACGTACATTGACTAATAGCAGTCGTAAATAAAAACATTCATCATTGCTTGGATGTACTGAATAAATCCGGCCAATCGCATCGGTGGAATATACATCTGTATATCCTGGAAACTGGTTTTCCTTGTTTCCGTCGTATAAATCTCCTTGAGGATTGATTCCAGGTATAATATTATGGCATTTCAGAATATAGCAATGTTTGTGCGAAATCATCGTTTTGGCATGTCTCAAAAAACTGGTTAATGTAGTAGATGGTGGCTGAGCAGCTCTTTGTACTGCGTTCTGTGCTGTAAAATACACTCTTTGTCCATTTTCTAAATGCACAGCTAAGTGAACAACAGAAGGGTGTCTCTCATGAATAGGAAAAGAAAATATTCGCCAAACTGCTTCATTACTACTGACATAGCGGCCCATTTGGTATTGGGTAACTTCATCATTGGAATTCTCTGCACCAATTCCAATCACAGCCATATCACTCCCTTTGGTTACATATTTGCAAATGTATATAATAGATTTCACTGAATGGCAAGATTCAACGTTGATGTGTGCTTTGAATGTCTTTGATAAAATGGGTGAATATGGAACAATCCAACGATTATCTATTTCAATATCTTGTTGATTTAATTTGACAATTGTTGATTTTCCATTGTCTGCTGTCGATCTGCGACGATACAATGGATAACCGTCATTACCAGTAGGCTAATTGTTTCCGATATTAATGTCCGTGGATATCGTTTTGAACATTTACCATCCATCATACACGGTGAATTTTGATTAAGAGTTCCACAGGGACCATGTATCATGTTTTTGATAACTACCTCATGCAATCCAGGATCTACTTGTACATTAGGGATTTCAGCTGATATCACTGCATCAACTTCATTTGGCCTTATCTTTTCAACCAACCAAATCAAAATGTGTGCATGTGGCAATCCTCGTTTCTGCCACTCCACAGAATACATCCAGCAGCGTGTCTCACCAAACACATTATGTTTTACGATGAAATCCATTAAAGATTTCAATTTTTGTCTAAAGACTCTGGCTGTAATATCATGACGATCAATGGGTGATTGCCCAGGGAATAACTCCTGCTTGATTTCTATCCATTGCGGATTGCATGTAAATGTGATGAACAAATCTGCTGTACCATAATGACGAACATACGACATGGCATCTTGAGCATATTCGTGCATATGCCGAGGGCTTCCAATGTATGTTGCTGGAAGAATAGTCATCCGACCGACATTCTGTGCATTTCCATCAGTATTAATCGCATCTCGAAGGTGAATATACTCTTCAGATCGGAGTTTGGTTTGATTCAACCTGATGAATGTTAATCTCTCCGTTTCAATTTTAACATACAAGTCAACAACATATTTGTGATATAATCGCCGACATTTCATTATGTGATTTTCTTCATTTTCCCGAATCATTAGGCGGTATGAATAATAGTTCATTGAACTTACTTTTTTGTTGGTTTCAGAACCTGTAAATATATTTTGTTTTTAATAACATTCAAATATAAAATTAAAATATATATATATAATATAATGACTGAGATATTATCGCCATAGCTAAACTAATATTTTAGTTACCTGTAATGGGATTTATCATTTTTATTGAGAAATCGTAGCCATCTTCACCTTGCCAAAATATAATGGGATATTGCAGTGCATCATATGAGCGGTGTGTTTCCTTTATACGTTGTAATTGATCATTCCGACGATGTAAAACAATATCACGGGATTCCAAGTTTTTCTCCAACTACAACGATAGCAACTTCATCAATAGTTGGTGCATTAAAACGTCTTGTATGTTGACCTGCAGGTGTTTTATCAGCTCTGATTACAATTTTGTGATTATCGGATGGCATCAGATCCAGGGCAGTTTTAAACAACATAATCAATTGATTGTGTTGATGAAATAAAGTTTGTAATTGTTCTACAATAGACCTCTTTACTAAATTGTTATGTGCACAACGCAGATCAATTTCTTGTGGTGAATTGCCCATAAAATAAATTTGCAGGAATTTGTTGTCGCTATCTGACACTGGTAACAGTGAACCTGCTCTGTGATATATTTGCCCTTGTATCTGTAAATAAAAAAAAATATTATGGTGTGGTATAAACTAATGGATTGTCAGTGATCAAACTTAAATAATATTTTATCTTAAAAAGTATATATTTAGTTTTAACTAATATCTATCAAATATAAAATATAATAAAAGTGTCACTTAAACTGAATCACCATATAATATGATGACTAAGTGATATATAAGTGATTAAGAAATTAAAGATTAGTGACACATCTTAACTTTGGTGACAGAAAATTTTGTTCGCTAAAATAATTATGAGTAACTGCTATAATACATACCTTGAAAGTTGGCATAAAATTTTCCCGAACTACATTTGTTGTCCCAAATGAAGTCATTTGAAAGCAATTGTTATATTGTTGGATATGTGTCAAAAAGTGTATAGAATCTGTTCCTATTCCTGAAACCAATGAGTACAATGGTTCTGGTGGTGGATCCAATGGTATCAATTTTACTTTACCATTTGCGCAACACAATCCATTGGCTTCGTTTTTGTATTTTAATGCCTTACAGTGTGAGCAAACCGAGTTCATAGAACCAATAACAACACATTGGTAGTTACTGTAGTTAATTGACACATCGTAACTGAAAGCAGCTCGATTCAAACTTGCGCGATTATTAGTTGAATATCGCGCTCGCGATTCTCGCGTTTGTAATATCCGAATTCTTTCACGTTCATTTCCGTCGTCACGTTCTTGTGCAGTACGATTAGATCGGTAATTAGCTTGGTTTGTAGCATTTCTGGTTCTTCTACCCAAATTGCTTCGTCTTATAGGAGGCATATCAAATATAAATTATTTTTTCACTAATCACGAAACTAAACAAACACTAACTAAGTAAACACTCTGCACAAAACACGATATACGAATTTGTTTCTTGTATCAGTTGACAAAAGCAAACTCAATAGATTAGGTCACAGATATATTTATGTTTTATTTACTATCTGCATTACACGATCACGCACTGTTTATTTATTATTGGTAACATTTAAATGTAAGCAGATGTTTCAGAAAGTTTGTCGAACTATAGCTGTCAACAGCTGTTTAGTGCCAGTTTAATTTTAATTATGAAACGTACAAACTACAATTTTTCCTGAATTCCAAAATATTCCAGATATATTTTCTTAACTTTTTCTTCATAAAAACCTTCCTCGGATTTTCAATGAACATTTTACAAAAAGAATTAACCGAATCCGTCCACCCGTTATCGAGTTTAGCGCTTACCAACACATTTTGACATTCATTTTTATTTATAAGACAAGCTGTTACCCGCGGCTTCGCACGCAATCTTTAGAACCGAAGTGCTTATATTACTTAGTTAAAAGCAATTATGGTGTAATATGATGGGAGTCTTATACACATTTTAAAACGTAAGTAGTTCTCGGAAATCTATTTTGGTCAAAATCGTGTTGACATAGTTGAGTTTGCCTTGTCCTGATGAAGAAAATACACACATAAGTAGGACTGAAAAGCCTATTACGACCTAGGGGGAAGTCCTACCTACTTCTTATGTACTTTCGGTATAAGAGGAAAATTCTTAATAAAGTTATGCTACATTCCGAAATAATCGTTATTAAAGTTTTGCGTTACACTTGTTTTTTGGACTGTAGCCAGGGAAAGAATGAATCGTTCAGGCATGTTACTATTCATTTCTCTGTTTTCCCATACGCCACTGTTAAAATGCCATATCACAATGTAAAGGAAGCCCACCAGTTAAAAGTAAATTATGTGAAAACATTTATAACTTTGTTTCATTAAGTTTTGTAATATAACATTGTTTAAATAGTATTTAAAATGCATTAAATTATTTAAATTTGTCACTGGCGCAATCTGGAGTAAAATTTATATATTATTTTTTATTTACTATCTGCATTACACTATATTGATCAAGAACTGTTTACTTAATAATTAATCAATTTTAAATGTAAACAGATGTTTCAGCCAATTTGTCGAACTGTAGCTAAAGGTCAACAGCTGTTTAGTGCCAGTTTAATTTGAATTACAAAACGTAAAAACTACAATTTTTCTGAATTCCAAAATATTCCAGGAAACTTTTCTTTAGCTTTTTTTTCATAAAAACCTTCCTTGGATTTCAATGGACATTTTACAAAAACAATTAACCGAATTGGTCCAGCCGTTATCGAGATTAGCGCTTACCAACACATTTCGACATTCATTTTTATTTATAAGAAGATTATATCTTGAGACATAAGGAGTTATATACGACAAGTAGTTTGCGTAAAGTATCACGAAAAGGTTTTATATATATTACTTGTTTATATATATATATATATATATATATATATATATATATATATATATATATATATGTTTGTCTGTCGCTTATTATCTGAAGTTGGTTTTTTCACAACTACGTTTGTTTGTATTTTTTTATCGTGACAGCAAGTCTACAACGACGTATTAAATACTCTTCATTTAAACCAGAAGCCTTTCTTACCCACGCGAAAACTGAAATAAGACCCATTCACAGTTTTGTTTATCTGGTAAACCTTTTCATCATGAGTACAGAAATAATAAAGACAATAAATAAAATTACATCCGATTTAAAATTATCACACAGCACCACCATCATTTGTTAATAACATTATTTTCGTGATTAGGATTTTATGTAAAAATTAAGGTAAATTTAATACTTTATTATTACTCATAAATTATTATTAAATAGCTCTGTGAGTAAGACGGCGATTAGGTTAATATAAGTGAATATAATTATTATTGTAGTTGCATCCTCATAATTCTGACAATAACTATTTAGTACAATAAATAATTATTTTCACCACTATGTTTAAAAAGAGGCATTATTGCCACTTGGATACACAAACGTAGAGTGTTAACCGTTGCACGAGCAAAACTAGCAGAGACAGCTAATACCGTCTTTGACACCAGGATATGTTTCATCTCCTCCTGCCAAAGTTATATCTCTTTATCCCTCCACCCTTTGTTTCTTGCTTTTACTTCCTGGTTATAATCTACTCTTTATACTATTTCTCTACTTTTTAGTTCCAATATTTTATTCTTTGATTTATTATTTGTATATTAGTACCTATTATACTCGTATATTCTCTTTGACTTAATTTTTTTTATCTAATATTTATTTCCCTTCCACTTGATTTGATTAATCGAACCTTTAGAGAAATAACAATTACAAATCCAACTTAAAACTATCAACACTTCATTTTGTTTTATTAAAGTGTGAGGAATAACACTTTATAGCCAACACATTAATTTAAAATTGTAAAATTTTGAAATTTGTTTTTAAAACTTTAATATCCGCATTAACCTTGGGATAAATAATTTAAACCTGTACTAAAATAACACGTTTATAAAATACTCTCTATTAAAATACATTATACTCGCATATATTACCACCTATAATATTCCGTCAGGACTGTTTTAGTTTAATGCGTCTTAATTTGGGGCTAACATAGGTATATCAAAAGTCTGTTTTCTACCGAGTAACTCAATAGAATTCTAGGAATCTCATACCTCAGCTGTACACATTGTAACTCACTTTCATTACATTGTTCGTAAGAATATAAAGTCTACTATGGAGATGAATGTCGGAATGGTTTGGGGCTCTCCAATTGCCAAAACAATCATATGCATACACTACCCAGTGAGTAGGGGATTTAAAGTCAACAATTAGAACCAGTTACGACTAGAAGACAGAGGATAAAATGATATAAGTATATACGCTCTTACTTCTTGCACCGGAATGCATACTAGTCGTTGAGTTGCCATAATACCGAAACATAATACTGCTATATTATAATAATCCCCGTTTTCAGAGGCTGTACTCAAAGCGTCATAAATTGCTTTCTATGTAAATTTGCTCCGGAGCTTCGTTCCTTTCAGCATTATCACTTAGAATTTTGTCCTTAATTTTCACTAAAAAGGCTCACAAGAGGTCTTCTAAAATTAGAATATAAATATTCTTTTTAGTATTGCAGGAAGAAATTATATTTCAAAGTAACTTGGTGTAAAGAGTATTCCCAAAAAAATTATCCAAGATTTTTACATTTAACCTAACACTTAAATAACCACCGTAGTCGATTAAATTTATATTGTAATTTTTAACGTGTTAATGAATCACTTAGCAAACCTCTTTACTTATAGCATTACCAATAAGTGGCCGACTTGGTAGGTCTCTTTGGATTTTACCCGCAACAATCGGATCAGGCTTCATAGTACTTTTTGTAATTTCTGCACAAAATTGCACGCTTTCTCAAATAAAACATAAAAATGTGTTAAAGTAAAATTTAAAAAAGTCACATGTGGCGTTTCTAAAATGACTGATTTGTAATCATACATTTTAATTTTTTCCAAAAATAATATTAGGTTTTCCTGTTTTATTACTCAATATTTTCAGAGCTATAAGTTGGTATATGAAATGTTCAGTAGTACCAGGCCTTATTAACAACAATTACTGAAAACAGCCCTCCAATATATTACACCGTAATAGGTTTGAAACGCTATAAAAAAACGTACCAAGAAAATAACATTTCCATTGATGTCTGTTTGAAGTAGAAAGCCCATGTTGATTTCTATCCTACTCGCTGGTTAAGGGCCATTAACTTTGTAATATCCCAAAGAGGTGTGTTAGGATACTTGATCATATTTTACCAATTAAGTCTGTTCTTAGTGCACTGTAGGACATCGAATGGAGTTCTTACTTCAGCGTACTAGAATACATTCATATCTTATCTTCAGCTGTTCTTATTTGAACTGATATTAAGGGGTACCATAATACAGCTAAAATGTTTACCACATCTCCTGAAATAATAAAAAACTGTTTAATTTTTTCCTGTCTTTAGAAATGGAAACAGGTGGCCACAATATTCTTTCTAATTAGAAAAAATATTTCCAACTCAAAATATACTGCAACTTCTCAATATTTTATTGTGCCCTTGAAACTAATAAATTATAGGTCAAATATATATTTGATCTATAACGAGGTCATTAACTTGTATGATTTATCTTACAATCTCGGCAACTCGTAACCCGTGATGCATCATTATATCTTTTCGTAATTCAGATTATTGAGTACTGTAAAGTATGAGATTGCCTTAAAATGTTTGTCTCTAGAAATATGTTTATATAAACATTGTTCTTATGTCATCTGTTTATATAATATCTTCTAAAATATGAGTGATACAAATATAGAGGGTTCCAATACAACGCATGCATTATATATTTTATTGTTAGCACGCTTACGAATGAAAATTCGTAAACAAGTTTTTCATTATCGTAAATTAAACATTCTGGTTCTCAATATCAATCACATAGAATGGCGTCTATACAAATATCGATAGCAAGAACTAAACGAGTTATCGACTTTACCTGGCTATATAATTACTGGACATAAAAAAACTGTGTAAAATAAATTTAAAGGACCAAAACGATTGACAATGAAGAGACTTTAATTGGAACCGATGTTGAGACAGTTGAAACACTTGATGATTGTCAACGGACTAGAACAATAGATTTCTAGTCTCGTTTGATTGTTACCCATAAGATTATGTACGATCCTTCAAATGTACTAATATTAGATAGAGGGCACTGTTATTATTAAAAAATTTATCAGTAATGCGAATAAAACTCGCTTTCATGAAATTGCAAATTCATAACTACATTTTGTTCATAATGTAATATATTGCTTTACGTATAGTGTAATGTATGAATTTACGTATAGAATAATGTATTATGTTAGGGATAATATAATGGGATATATACAACAATGGGAATAATGTAATATTATTCCATGGGCCAACTTATAAAACTAGAACTCGGAGTATATGGTCATAGTCATGAATCCAACTTTTAGTATTAGGAACGATGCATTTTTGTGACTGGTCATAAAGTAATTTTTCAAATCATATAAAGAAGCAAAGGCGTACATGTGTAATGTTAAATCATTCCCATTTAATAGTAATACAATTTTAAATAAAAAGAAACTTACTCCAATAACCTTTAAAATAATTGAGAAATAAAAAGTAACAAATCGTATGTTATTAGTGTAGTATACTTTTTTAATTGGGAAAACATACACCTACTTATACTTATAGCATGTTACATTTTTCATTCGGTGGCAAATGAAAAAAAACACACACGTACGATACAGTGGATTCCAAAGCTGTACATTATAAAACTTTCTACCTGATAGCATTCTTTCTAAATTATTCTTTAATTTCTTTTACATCACACTAATGACGTATCCTATTATGATTATGATGGTCGTTGTGATTGCCCAAAAGAGATAAAAATAAAATATTACAGAATAAATGTTCAAAAATGTTATTCTTACAGCTTAGCACTAGTACTTTAGATAGTTGAAACAGCAAGAAAAACCCCAACTCTTGCAAAATTTAGCAACCTTAAGAAAATAAAATTCATAACCTACCTCAGTACAATAATGACATGCGCTGTAAGTGAGATTGGTTGAGTCTACATTTTCATTTCCTAGACAAAGATCATCAAGCTTCCTTTTGGTGCTTGACCGTCTACTTTCTGATATATATATATATATATATATATATATGCATAAAATTAAATTTGTATAAATGGCAAGTGGCCGAATTTAATTTCAGTACATATTGAATCACAAAAAGGTACCAGATAACATTATTCATTGACAAATTAGGATTTTTGGTTTTTATATTGTCACCTACAAAGAAACTCTCAATTTGACAGAGCCTTGAACATCAGTTAGTTATTTATCAGACACATTAGACTAGTGATAGATTAAAGTGCCTCTGTATTGTCCATCTTACGAGATATTTTCAGTAGCCTACCTACTTAGTGCGTTACATTCTACATACAAGCTGTTCCGAACGTGGTTGGAAGCTTTGGTACTCTATTTCATGAGGGTTTGTAAGTATTACTAGTTGTATATGATTGACGTATATATAGGAATTTCTCTAAATATAAACAAAATATAAACAGAAAATGTGGATTTTTTAATGTTAGGTAGCATAGTTATAGTTGTAAATGACCAACGCAGCCACAAGACAGTTAAATTGTATAAAATAAGCCCTGGATAATAAATGGGTCAAGATACACGTATGAATTTCCATATGAGTTCAGTGAGTAAATTAAAATGAGTTTATATAGAGGTCTGCAGTTTTTGTAAGGTCTACCCGAGAACTGGCATGCCTAAGTCATTTTTATTAACCAAGGCCTACATTATTGTGTCGGTTCAAAGATAATTTGTTGAGACTTCATAAGTTATTATATGATATTAATTATCATATTTTAAATCCGTGTCATTCTGCAGTGTTTGCTAATTTATCAGTTTTTTTTCCGGGAACATGACTATTAAATGAATCACGTTCTAGTTGATCATTGAATTTAAAGTGGTATTTACAGATTATCTGCAGACCAATCTTCAAGTAATTAACCTTAGATAAAATCTTTTGAAATATAAACAATAATTAATAGAAAAAAGTAATTACTATAGAATGAGTACCACTGGATTTTGCACTTTGATTCATAGTGAACAGTTATTGAACAAAAAAGAGCGGTTTATCCTTATTTTTAAACTGTACGAAAAGATTTATATAAGAGAAGTTTCTTTCTCGCTATTCCCTCTGCAGAGTTGTGTAAATAATTGAGGAAAATACTGCCCTTTTTTGAAAGAGAGATTTTCTCTGAACTTTTACGCTTACTGCTTATATTCATATAATTAAATTTTTTAAAGTTTCGTAACATCGAAGCATACGACTTATGAGACGGTTCTTATCTTGCAAATTAAGAATTATATACTCGTATAATCATCCTTTTTAATATAAATGAAATATATCTCAGGGTCAACTTCTCTTAATTTATGTCTATCTTCAAAATACTATTCATTGCTTTAATTTACTGTTGAAAGTGAAAGACTGTAAATATTTTAGACATTCGACATCATTATAAAATGTTGCATCAGGTTTCAACATTTTTCAAATGTTATGCCAACATAAATAAAAATGTGTTGACAAACTCTCCAAAAAAATTAAGGTGTACGTAAAACATTAAAGCATTGGCTTTGTTTATGTTTAACTTGTTTAATTAACGTGTTCTGTCCTATGAAATGAAATGAAAAATTGTTTATCTAAATAGGCAAAGTTAGGGCCTCATGGCTCTTTCTTACGCTTAACCTGTCTTACCAATAATTTTTAACAAATAACAATTATATAAATAATGGTTCTTATAATTATAATAATATAAATAATTCTATGTGTATATGTTCAAGTCTTTGAAGAGTGAACTGAATCATTTAAAGTGCCAACCTTCCAAAAATAACAGAGTATATTCCAAAAAAACTAGCTTCAATCAAATTATATCTATGCTCCATATAACACATAACACACATTATTGTATGTTAGTGTGTCACAATACATATAGTACACATCTTTATGTTAGCGTGTTAGGGAGATTCCAGAGGGAGAAAACCACTTTTTGCATTTGGTTATAGCCCCAGCCATAGAAAGAAATATTAAGTAGTAGGAACCATTTTGAAACAATCGAACACTCGAAAGAATTAGAAAATGAATGAAACACAACTTGTCTGAATAAGCGAAAGATTAATTTTAAAATAATTATTTTACCAAACAAGAACCTCATTTTTAACGGTTACTGTACCCTATTAATAACACTCTCATCCACTGCATATCAACGGGAGTTTTCCTATAACAGTTGATTTATTTTTGAGATATGGAATAAATATCACAGTTTTTCAGTTGTAATAAAAAGTACTTTCTTTGTTGTTTCGTGGGAGGATATTCAATCGCCTGCAGTCATAGAGGCATACTTGATCATATTGTGGGGAGGGGTTATGAAACTATAAACATATTGTTTAGGTAAATTTGATTCCTAAAATAAATTTTATATCTTTTTTCATGAAATAAATTCAATTTACTTCTTATAAATTCAATTAACCATTTGAATTAAAATTATTATATTGTATTTAATGTTCAATATTTAAAATCTTTTGGTAAATGCCAAATTGTTTGTATGATTTGATTTATTATAAAGCTTTAATAACAATTTGACCCAAGCATACAATACAGACTTTCCACCAACTCCTCAAGAGTCGAATCTCTGAAAGGGTGAAGAGTTTCTGATGATGCTATAAGAAAGTTTGTAGGTTGTATACATAAATATAGAATTTAACGTTTTTTAATAGAACTTGTACAATGTAACTAAGACATACCGAACGTTTTAGACACCTATGTGTAATTTACACACATACGTGAGCATAATAACATAATAAAATATTAAAAATCTCGTTATCACAATCTTGGCCTTAACTTCTGTAGTGACAATCGGGTTTTGGGGAGCGTTTTAAAATATTACCAAACGTTATCATCATCATTAAAATACTTTAATGATACACGATAACCAAGAAACTTTCTATCATTAAAATAAATAAAGTTGTAAATTTAAAATGTGGTTAAAGTTTTTTTTATGGATTTCAGATAATCCCATGTTATACTTAAAAGTGGTCATCACATAATATTTAAACCTCTAGAAAACTAGAAAAATACGGGAGATATATGAACGATTTATAAGTACAATTAAAGTAAAATATGAGTTACGTTTAAATATGAACATTTTGGTACCAAGTTTATTTCGGTACGAAAATAAATAACAATGGAACAAGAACGTGAACATACTGTGTTTTTTTTTTCAAATCAACAATTATTATTATTTGTGCAATATTTATATTTATGTTTGTGTAGAAAATGTTTTTTTAGTTTTTAAAAGAGTTACGTTACACTATAAAAATACAAGATAGGAGTACGCCACACCACATGTTGTGAAAATATTTCGCTGAAGTTGAAAGCAAAATTTAAATCTTTAGCTCGCTTTATCTTCGATTTGTTTTCTGCGGACAAAGAGGTGGTCGATCGTATAGAATTGAAATTTAAAGAAACACATCGCATTACAAAAATCATTCTTGTATATCCAGAAATAATGTTTCATTTAAAATTAAAACTTCACATCAAATATATCTTGAGTTATCTTTCTACATGATACATTACAATTTGTGTTACATTAAGATATTTTCATAACATTGTTTTATAATAAAAGCTCCATTAAGATAGGGAGGAGCCATACTGTAAGAGTAAGGTAAAATGAAATCGTTTAACCCACTGTTTTTTTTTCTTTTTCTACCTCTATAAATAACAATGACACATTTGAACTCATATCATTGTACTGGTTTATTACAAATGTCTTACATTGCTATCGTGTCGCTGCTATCATGGTTACCAATAAGACCAATATAAAGATATTCACTAACGTCCAGCCAAATTTATGGAGTAACATACATCATCATCGAATCCAATGTTACTTTTATACATATGAAGCACCATGCACAACGTCCAAATAATTCTGTTTATCAGTTCATTTTTGAGGTGTCGTGTCTGCACAAGACAAACATAAATGTCATTTTCAGCCTCTCACCTTATAAACTTTTCTAACGCCCAGCCAATAATACAAGTAAGATCTACTTTAATTAACCTTTGTAGTCATTCTAGAACATAGGTCCTAGTGAATACAGTATAGAGGCACCAGAGTAGTAATTGAGGAACTGAGAGGAGAAACCTGTCATTGCTTGGTGTAATGGGGTTCCGTGTGGGACTCCCAAGGGAACTGTAATGGCTGTGTGACTCGGCTGTCCCAAGGGAGTAAGGCATGTCTCATATTACCCAAATAATTGGTTTTGCATTCCTAACAAGGCATCCGAGTTGATCGTTTTTGACAGAAATTGAGTGTATAAAAATAACAAGCAAACACATTTCTCGTAACTATACATTATAAACCATTATGGAAAGGCGTCAATAATAACTTCAAAAAGTAAAAGTTTATTGAAATCAACATTTAATGAATTTTGGCAGTTATGTTCCTTCCGTAATTATATTTGCCAGATTCCGTAAATAAGTGTAAAATTTTCGTAAGACAACAACTTGTAAGCGTTTACTTACTCGACGAGTTCAGAAACATCGAATTATTTAGCTCAGTCTACCTTTGAGTGTTCTCTTTCCTTATATCCTCCTCTTCTATCAACATTATAGTGTATTATATAGTTGTTAACAAATATAACTAGGTTCTTATAATTTATTCCTTTTGTCTTACTTAAATATACTGCATATATGCATTGTGCACTGAACTGTGACAAGACTACTAGATCCTATGCCCGATGATATGTAACCTGTTATTGAACTGTTGTATGGACGGAATGAGTAGTGTTAAAAGATGACCTTCTACCTTCTTTAAATGTGGATTTGTAAGAAAGAGGATATAAAAACTGTAAAATTATTATTTTTGGCTCTATGATTTAAGAAATCAGAGACAATCACATAGTAAACGCGGTGTTTAATAGATTTAATGCACCAAACGTTGCTGAACAGCGCAATTCTTCAAGGTACCACGTACAAGACCTTGTTGAATAAAATATGGATATTGTGAGCACAGCGCATTTTATACCATGGCTTTCCTACATACTCTTTTCCATCTGTTTCATAATATAATTTTTGTTTCTTCCATTTACGTTTCTTACAATTAATAAAACTTTATCGGTAATAAACTGTGAATTTGTATACAGATCTAAGAAAATATCTGTAGCGCATATCCCTAGTTTTTCAATGGAGATATTTATGGAATTTACTTATAAATATGGAAGTATTAAAAATAAAATATCAGACTAACTATTTCAAAACAACAACACAAATAACAAACAAACAAATAAAATAAATACACTATTAACCGTGAAATTTTTGAGATCATAATTTATATAATCGAGGATACTCATCTTTTTGTTGATATTACTTTATCCTTTTTCTGGTTTTATGAGTAGTGGGATTTTGCTAACACTCGAAAAGAAACATTTCTGTCCTTTTTGTCCAGGACATGAACAAACTTATAGGGTTTAAATGTTTCATCAGCATTTCATTTCTATATAAGCAAAACGCCTAGTGCGATGTTGCATGGTACCTTGTGGAATTTGGCTGAGCGTTAGCATTAGCCATCTTAGGTCTTGTGAGTAACTATGATATCAACGTTAAATAGAAAAATAAAACAAATTTCTAAACCATGCGAATAGATATATGAGTAATAATTGTTATTATAGCTAGTAATAAGTGCCACAACAAAAACATGACTAAATATCCAAACATCTTTTGGACTGGACATTTTTCTATACATTAAAAAGAGAATAAATTAATAAATAATGTGGAAACTCATTGTAAAATTTCGGTAACAATATTTTGATTTCAGTGCAATCTTTAATGTTAGTATACTTTTATAGATCACTGAAAACTATTATTATCAAGAAACTACTATGAAACAAATTGCTTAACGAACGAAAATGTATGATGTGGTACCATATCACTAAAAAAGTGTAAATCAAATGTGTTAAATTTAATGTTTTTAAAATTAAATAAGTGATAATGTCGATTTATAAACTACTAGCTGTTACCCTCGGATTCGCATAAAATTTTTAATATCGAAGTCCTTATTCTTAGTAAATGTAATTGTTGATCTTGATATGATGGAGTGTCCTATAGAACTTTTAAAGGTAAGTAAGTGTATATCAGGTAAATATTATTCTATTGTTCATTGCATAAGAGGATCATAGTTCAACCTGACAATTTTATCATGATTTTCACATTTTGGATGCATTTCTAAATTGAATTAAATTATACAGTATTTTATAACGCCATAGCTGGGTTTGCCTTGTTACCGCTATCAAGACTATAGAAATTTAATGATCTCAGAAACCAAATTGGGGTTTACTTGTAGGCCTTGTTACACACTGGAAATTCCCGGTGGCGTACATGATGTTGTATTGTAGTTTCGTAAGAAGGAATATAACATTCAATAATGCCTTAGCAATTTTTTGCCTTTTGGTCCTAATAAACGAAAAATATATACATAAGTGGGACTAAAAACCATATCTCCTTCAAACTTTTCTACTTCCATACGGTTAAATTGTGTTGTGTTTAAATAGTTTAGTTTTATTTATTGCCCTCATTAAAAAGCGTTATACTTTATGGATATATTGCATATGTATTTCCTGTCAGAAAGCGTCTATTTCCTTCTCTTCTAATTTATATTTGGTCTAAAATATTTCCAAAAGGATGAGTTTGCCTTTACATACCGGCGAAGAAAATATACATATATACGAATGAGTAAGAAGGATATTACATTCTAGGGGAAAACTCTGTCTACTTCGTATAAGGGTTGAATCATTATTACGTTCAAGCTAAATTTCTAAATATATTTTAATATAAGATTTCCATTTTATAACTCTTTTTTCGGAATTTAGTCGAGGAAAGAATATAAACGTTCAGGCATAATAGTATTCATGTCTGTTGTTCCTTACACTAATGTATAAATTGCATTTCAAAGTCAAGACAATCCACTAGTTTTGAGTACATTATATACTAGATTTCAACGAATATTTTACAAAAGTAATTAGCCAATTAGTCTAGGCCGGTCTCGAGATTAGTGTTTAGCAACACATTAGTGATTATTATTTATTTTTAAGGCTATTAGTTTTCCTGCGGATTTGAACGCTGTTTCCAAAGTCGAAAGTCCTTATACAAACTTATTAAATGCACTTGCAGTGTAATGTAATGGAGTCCTATGAAACTCATCACACGTAATCAGGTATACATAAAAAGGATATTACTAATTGTTTGATGGTTTACAGCATCAGAGATTAACCTTACTTTCATAGTTTTATAATGTGTAGGAGCGTGTTATAATGCATAAAACATAAATACTACAGTTGTTCACAGTGTTCTAGTAACATTTCAGGCCACAGTACGAATTTTTCTCTGCATGTAAATTTTCCTTGTATTTCATATTAAATATAAACTATAATTTTAATTCAAACCGGATTTCTGAGATAGGAAAGCGCATTGAAACCTATAAATTACGATGAGTATATATCTAGGAGAAGTTCGGGCGAAGCTAATTGCAAAAGTTTTACTAATGACTTGAATGCAAATTTTCCTCTGGATTTCAGAAGTCTAAGTTCAATATTTATGATACGAAATATGAAATTATAGAACAAATACGAGTAACCCACGTCATAGCATGAGCAAAAGTAACCTTACGTATATACTGCGGTCTTTCATTTTAACATATATAGATACACATATTCATAATATTAATACAGCCGCTTTAAAAGAATAACGTAGCGGGATACTTTTTATGTTCCACTCTCTAAAACATTACCGGAACAGTTATCATTTATTTATTCTCCCATGTGATAATTTAATTAAGTGAAATTTAAAATGAGCTAATGCAACGAAATACTGTTTTAATTAAATTGTTTAACATTATCAGAACAGTTTAGAATTAATCTATTCTCCCAGGTGCTAGTTTACGGAATATAATGAGATGTTTACTGCTATAAAATACTATTGCCCTTGGTTGTAAACATTAACAGAACAATATTAGTATTAATTTATTCTTGCTGTTTTACTAAATGAAAATAGATGTGACTTATTGTCACAATACTACGTAAATGCCGTTGTGCTCTGTAAACATTGTTCTGTAAACATTAACAGAACTGTTAGCACTTTACTCTCTCCTGTGATTATTTTCTGTTTTGGAGAGAATAATTTAGGAACAGTATAGAAAAAAGCTTGAACTGACTTATTCTCCAAAGCGTTTGTTTATTATCATGAATAGTGAAATTACTTAATCTTATATATTGTTTTAATTGATTACAAACATTATATTAGCCCTTTTAAGTAATTGTTTTACGTCAAGGGTAAAAAGTATTGATTGAAATACTTTCCCATTATATTTTTTAATAGTCTGTGAACATTATTGGAACAGTTGGCGTTAATTCACTCCACCAGGTAATACTTTTCCGTCATAAATAGAGAGAGCATTAAAATCACAATAAAGCTATGATAGTCATATTTGAAATCATACGTAAAATAACAACCTGCTAACTGAGCGATTACTTAAAATGACAGCTGATTTTCTTCAATTAAAAAACATAAAACATTCAATCCAATATAAAGAATAATAAAACGAATGGCTTTATTATGACACTATTAGGATGTGCAAAAATATTAACATAAAAATGTTTCTTTTTGACATCAAATCACTCCAAGATGACATACAAGGAAGAACCACGATTCAAGTGTGTGTATTAATGGCTGTGACTACAAATCTACCTACATCTCATTCTAGGATGACATACAAGGAGGACCACATTTCAAGGCCGTCTTTTATAGTTACTACCCATCTATATGTTGACAGTTTCCTACTCTCTAAAATGGTGCCGAGTACTGTATTGTATTGTAGGTACTTTAAAACACTTTCCAAACTTTTTGAAAGACAAAAATAATTATCTCACTAATGACAAATTTGGTTTCAGGAAGAGCACATAATTGACAGTTAACGGTGCATTGAAACTGATCGGGATTGTTGTAGAGGGACTTTTTGATCAAAGATTCAGCTTAGGTCTGTTTTTCAAACAAACCAATGTAATTCGACTGGGTTGACCAAAAATTCGGGGACTGCTATTTGAATGCTTTTAGTTCTTTAAAATTTTTAAATTTTAGATATTAAATCTTACAAATTGAAAACACGTTTTCAAAAACAGGCAATATCCGATATGGAGCCCGGTAGGAATCTCTTTAAATGTGTTTCTTGCAAGAGGATTTAACGTGCTACTCTCTAAAATGGTGCCGAGTACTGTATTGTATTGTAGGTACTTTAAAACACTTTTCCAAACTTTTTGAAAGACCAAAATAATTATCTCACTAATGACAAATTTGGTTTCCAGGAAGAGCACATAATTGACAGTTAACGGTGCATTGAAACTGATCGGGATTGTTGTAGAGGGACTTTTTGATCAAAGATTCAGCTTAGGTCTGTTTTTCAAAACAAACCAATGTATTCGACTGTGTTGACCAAAAATTCGGGGATTGCTAATTTGAATGCTTTTAGTTCTTTTAAATTTTTAAATTTTAGATATTAAATCTTACAAATTGAAAACACGTTTTAAAAAACAGGCAATATCCGATATGGAGCCCGGTAGGAATCTCTTTAAATGTGTTTCTTGCAAGAGGATTTAACGTGCATTTATACAAAAATAGAGGAGTGAAAAACTACTATACTGAAAAACTACCACAATAAAACCTTTAATCTATTATATAAGGCAAATTTCATTTAGGGTAATAAAAAACTCAATTTCAGTGATTTAAAAATTCGTTGCTTGGATAGATGTAACGGTAGTTTTATGTTTAAGAGTATTCATATTGTATTATATAGTTCACAAAAAAAACATACAATAACTTTAATAAGTTTTCTAGGTGATACATAAACATTAAAAAAGTCCCCTGTAACTGTTGTTCGTGATATTAAGATTATAAAATCCATTTTTATTTTGGCTTTATTATATTTTATATCCGAAAAAGAACTATTCACTTCCGATATTTGAGCGACCTAAGTCTTGAAACCATAAGATATACTCTAAAAGTATGAAAGTATAAAAGCTGTTATACTTACATAAAGACCATAAAAGCGTTTTAATTTTGTTACATATTTTAAAGTAAGGAGAATATTTCACACGTTTGAATATGAATTACCATGAAAGTTTTAACTAAACGAGCCTGGTTAAGAACATGTTCAATGCTAGACATACCGTTTCAATATCAATATTTGATGAAACAGACTTACGCTATATTACACATCGGTGTATATAAAATACAAGTTTATTGGCATTCGTTGAATATAACTTTAAATAAATTTAAACTGAGTTAAATAACTTCAAAACAACTTCCACTGCAACTGGGTGCTCATTATGAACGAAACATTTAAAGTGTCTGGCAATATCGATTAAAAAAGTTACAGATAATGTTTTATTGCCTCTAATATCATTAAAAATCCAAAACAGTCCAAGAATAGATACTTGATTCTTTTGATTACATGTAATGCACTATTTTAGGGCCCTGTTCCATCAATAGAATAAGAGACAAAGTATTGAATCTAATCCATTTCTTCTTCCTATTGTTTAGCTGTACATGAGTCATTATTTGAAAACTTAAGGCAGCGTCAATTCTTAACAGTGTTCTTAATGTGCTTTATTTTTACACAATAAAAGGAATAGGCTTACATAAATCCCTATAATATCTTAATGTTCATTATAGTGCAATAAAACATTTACCACACATAAAACAAGTTAATAGTTAATCTTTTACTACGGTTTGTAACAAAATATGAACTTCGGATGACATGTGTGCCAAATGACCAACGAAATTTCCATTAAAATTTTTTGGTTATAAGACAGCACACAGTAGTTGTTACATACTGAAATTAAAACCAAATATGTAGACTTTCATACGGATAAGTATACCTTTTTAGAACAAGGAAAGCCCCATTCCCCCTTTAACCCTAACTATCTCGCTCCTCATGGGTCAATGTCCTGTACGAGGATATTATTAAACACAAACATGGAATAGTCGATACTTATTTACAAACAAGCCAACGACCACCGTAAGCAATTTAGCCATTAGATGACCAGTTTTACAATTATACTGTCTCCTTTAGAAAACCGCGGGAGAGTCGATAGAGGTTACGATAATGTAGTGCAGTATAATTATAATATATTTAAAACATTGTGTTAATTGATGTGGTTGTATTGGATGAAAATTGGCGTATTCACAATAAAAAAATCCTTGTACTGTGAAAATTTACTTAAGTCTCTGACCTCCACTGACCAGTGCAATAGGTGCGCAGTACATGCTGATTAGTCACGGTTCGACAGGTCCTACTGTGTAACCGTATATTAGTTTTCCTGTCTCAAAATAGACAGCGTCGGAGTCGTACACAAACACGACATTAGTCACTGGTTTAGAACAGGTCCTACTGTGTAACCACATTATACTCTACCTCTCCACTGTAAGAGCGCATAGCAGCCGCCATGATCACGGATAAATAGGTTCCATTGTGTAACTGTATTATTAGCCCCTGTCCCTCCAGTGACAGTGTCGGAGTACATTACGTGGTGATTAAGTCACTGGTAGAACAGTTCCTACTGTGTAACTGTATATTAGTCCCTGTCCCTCCAGTGACAGTGTCGGAGTACAATTACGTGGTGATTAGTCACTGGTAGAACAGTCCTAATGTGTAACTGTATATTAGCCCCTGTCCCTCCAGTGACAGTGTCGGAATACATTACGTGGTGATTTAGTCACTGGTAGAACAGTTCCCTACTGTGTAACTGTATATTAGCCCCTGTCCCTCCAGTGACAGTGGTCGGAATACATTACGTGGTGATTAGTCACTGGTAGAACAGTTCCTACTGTGTAACTGTATATTAGTCCCTGTCCCTCCACTGACCAGCGGTGTCGGCGCCCACTCCGCGGTGATTAGTCATAAGTAATAAAGCCCTTACTGTATAACTGTGTTCATAAGGGTTGATAATCCCTGCCCCTGCATAGTAAGCGAGATATCTTCGATGCATCGGGGTTTTTATATTTAATTAAGTTTGTTTTTCAACATTTAGAACACTACTTTGCTATTTAAAGTACTAATTGCAAATTCAAACGGGAAATAGGTAACTTATTTGATAAATATAAAGTTAATTACATTTGATAATGACCACTACTACAAAGTAATACCTACTTCGTGTTAAAAGTAATACTTTTACGTTTCTTTTTCTTCATCGTTGAGCGCCGAACCTTATCAATAAGCTCTACATCTCCTTATCACAATACTGATAGCAGAACTGGCAAAGTAGCAGCGCTTATACTGGTAGTCATCGGATCAATTTCCGTTCAAATACAGTTATTTTTTCCTTATTTTCCCCATGGTATTCCTACTGTGACAAATGTTGAAGAAAAAAATTTTTCTTTTGAAACGGTTTTACACAAAGAAACAATTTAAAAGATCAAGCATTCGGAACAAAATTTCAACTAAACAATAAAATTATAATAGTCAGTTGAATTGACAGGTTACGTAGTGAAAATAAAAAAGAAAATGTTTTCAAAACTGACTGACCCGCCAATTGTTAAATAGATATATGACGTAATGGGAGGGTTTAAACCATGGATTGCTCATCTTTTTATTGTGATTTATTCTGAAGTTATCACTCAAAACACCTACATGTGTTACGGAATATCACAGACAGCAATCAAAAAAATAATTACCAACCTTCAAATTGTAGCATTGTATATTTTCAACATTACCATTTTGGACCAATACGCCATAGAGGCTGTTGTTATTGGAAAGAAAACTTAAAAGACAGCCTAAAACTACTTAAAATATTATAGACAAACAGTCACAAACTAATACTCTTCTCAAAGCTTCTTAATTCCAACAAGTGGAATTTTCTCAATCGTATTTAAAAACCTTTCCTATAAATTCAAAACATTTATCGTAACAAAAAAGAGTTGAATTTTTTCTCCAATATTTCACAAATATTTATATCAATTTAGATTCAATCCGGCAAAGTATACAATGTCTCTAATTGAGTTATCTCATCAATAAATGTTACTAAACCTGTTTGGGACATCATAAATAATAAAAAAATTATTTAAAACTACAAATTCAGAGTCGAAATTGGGATGAACTGAAGGGGATCCAAATTAGGTTTCAAATTAAATTTATCACATTTTTCTCAGCTGTTGCTTACGAGCAAGGTTCTTGTTCACTACCTCTTTAAGGAACCGCATACGCAAGAGTGCTGCTGCTGTATTATATCGATACGCCCATCGTTTTTGGAACTTATAAATTTATATTTAGTATTTCTATACATTGGTAGTATAACTTAATTAAGTGCATTTGTAAGGAGGTAACAATATTATGTATTTGGTAAAAGAATATTATTTGAAATCTCATTAAATCTTTGAAAAATACTATATTTTCTGCAGTATATGTATTTATTATTTTATTAAACTATTTATCAGACTGTGTTCACCTTCGATCCTTACTTCAGAATACTTAATTGGTACCATGTCAAAAATAAGGCCACTTTTATTAACCCCTTAACACAAAATAAGAGTACATATCACGTAACTGGTTTCGCTGATGCTGCATTCATGATTTCAAGTCGTAGCTATTTTTTTTTACTTTAACGCATACTAAAATATAATATTACTAATATTATTTGTTTACAAGTTTATTGGTTCTGTTATACATGCGTTTACCATCATGGTTACCTATGTAAAGGTTTTCACTAACACTTAGCTATATACAGTTGATTATCATGCATTATCTTAGGTTTTGATTTTGTTACAAATAAATTAATCTAATTTA
>NW_025788552.1:0-20599 GCF_021130785.1 Homalodisca vitripennis
GTTTTTTTATCGCCATCACTTGGCCCATCTCCACTGCATCCAATAAATAAACTGCACCAATCCGGTCTCAAAATTGACCAGAACAATTTGCAGGAGGCACATTAAAATATCTTCTGAAAAATTCTCCATCTGTACCTAATTCTTGAATATACGAGGGAAGAAACTGATATATTTTTCCCAATACGGTACCTTGAGGAAGTCCAAATTTATGTTTACAATGAAGCTGCATGCCAGTTACTTTCCCTTAATTCCTCCTTACATAATCATCCAGATTTTTTCTCAGAATCAATTGTAAACACACGTTCATTTTTAATAAAAAAAAACGCGGCCTAAATGTATTTTAAGTTTTATCAAATTGCATAAAGACTTTATATAAGATATGATCGTTTCCTCCATGCTAGTGCTTTAGTGTCGGTAATACAATATTATTAGCAACGACTGCCTGGACTGTGTAACTATACAAATAATTAACATACAATAAGGCAAAACAATGCAGGTAATATAACAACGGTTATAAGTAACCCTGTTTATACATTTTTATATATATATAATAGATTTGTTATTTGTAACATAAGTACAAAGTGGATATCGGTATAGAATTAGTCCTGTTCAGAAATACTGATTTACATATTCTTCACAGTTCTTAATTCATTCCACATTACTAATAAAATATATTTATTAAAACTCATGTACTGCTATGGTCTGGCACCATTTCATAATGTACTACTCTTTTGATCACCTAGTTTATCTTAACCTACAAACTGATTATATAATATTGTTACTTAGCAATATTAAATCACTTATTATAATCACTACTGCAGAGGTAACATATAAGTAAAGTATTAATAATATCAATTTAAATGAGGCTATATGTTTGTGAAAACTTATAACTAGGGCTCAAGGAAATTTTTAAAAAAGATAACTTAGGTTTTTAGTAAGTATTGATGTTTTATTTAATTGGGGAACCCTTAAAAGGTGGCCGAGTTTACAATACTTTAGTCTCAAATAATTGCTTAACTCGCAGTTTCATTGCTTAAGCAATGAAGTCTTCCGTAATGTCACTCGATCCTCCAAACGATTTCTGCTTTTAAATCTGCCACTTGTCGCTGATGTAGAAATGAAACTCTTTAACCTATGTTTTTAAGGAGATGGACAATTTTATTTTTTTAAAATTATAAAATGTTATGATCAAGATATCATAGCGTATTAGATGTATTTGACCATATAAGATAAACTATATGTTGAAGTAAAAGAAAATTAAAAAAAATTGAATATATTATATTAGCGATTTGTTGTAAAAATACTGGGCAATGAACTTAAACTATTTAAGGTTTCTCCCGGTAAGATAAACATATTGACTAGAATATATTACATATTTTTTTTAAGAGTTTAAAGGCAAGGTGAACTTCTCAAAATCGGGAAAAGTGTAGAAAGAATGTTGAAAGATTAAACAAATTACCATAAATATGTTCTATGGTAATTTCGTTCTCTATAAATAAACTTCTTTTATCAAAGTGTTAAAGTATCCATAATCTTCTCCTGAAATGTTGAAAACTATTTGAACACAGAGGGTGGCGGGTAAAACTTGTACCATGCTGATTGTAATATGTATGATTTGGATCGTTTTCTCGAACAGTTTTGCGTGAGTACGTACAAACAACAATAAATCATAATTGAAAACAGATTATTAAATTACCCCCAATAATAAATCAAAAACCACCAATTTATCTCAAATATATGTATCCGGCTGGCTGCATAATAACCTATATGTGGTAGATAATTATTTTAAAAATTTATAACTCAAAATATACGCCTTTACTTATCTTTTAAGTTTTAATTCATTTTATTGTTTTTTGTTATAGTCCTTGTGGATATTTTATAACAGTGGTTTTTTTATTTCAAGTGCCTCAATGTGGTTGAATTTTTATCTTGTCGTTTAGGCAGTTACGTATTTACAAATACGGAGGGAATTTACAGTAGCTGAAGCATGTAAAATAATGCATTTTTCAAGTTCTGAGCAAAAATACTCCGTAACAATATAAGAAAATCTTCCATCAATAGCTAAATTAAGCTCAGGAATGAATCGGTTCTAGGAAACATCATTCAAAGTTCTGGTCCCAAGTGCAGATTATTAAAATCTGCATCACAGCGTATAATTAAGTAGTCTGAAAAGGCATGTGAAAATTCATTCAAGTTCTAGGCAAATTACAGATAAGAAATCTGCATCACAGGTAAATTAAGCAGGCTGAAATTCATTTAGAGAAACGTCATTTCAAATATTTTAGGCCAAATGCAGATAAAAAAATTCTGTATCACACGCTAAATTAAGCAGGCTTGAGGCATTTAGAAATTCGATCAAGTTCTAAAAATAGAGATGTGACAATCTGTATCTCAATAATTTTATAGGATAATGCACAGGAACAAGGTTACCATAAATATTTTAAAAACCACATCCATAATTTGAATATTTTTTAAAGTAATATATTTAAATTAATCTTAAATCTAAAATTTTGTTAGCAATATTTAAATACTAAAATACCATTTTAACTTGTATTACGATATTTGAAATAATATACCCTGCTTTTTTCATAAGTGACAATTAAAACTCAAAAAGTTACCCATAAATAATGAAAAAGCTCTTTCTCCAAAGTCTTTGTAAGAAAGCATTGGAAAACATACAACAATCACACTGTTTGAACTACCTACTACGTTTGAGGACTCAGTTTGAAAAACTCTATCAGAGCGTGTGTTAACAAAAACAAAGGAAAAAGTAGATTTGAACTACACAGTGCTGGCAAAACAATCGACAATATCACCCGCAACTGTTTGTTATTGTAAGCCTGACTATCTGTGGGACCGAACTGATTAAGGTAAGCGTCGTCAGCATTTCAGTGTTGGAGGAGCGGAGGTTGGGTAAAATTGCAATTTGTATCGTTGTATAGAAATTACAAATTTATATTTTTCAACTTTTATAGTATTTATTAGTTTGAACACTTTTACCACCTACCCACTCTCTACATGCAGTGTTAGGTGTTTGTTTAGCAGTTTTTTAAACCACAATGAGGAGATTGGGAAAAGAACTATTATTCTATGTCTGTCTATCTGTTTTCCCACATGATACCTCGTAGATATAGAAACTGGGGAACACCTATCACATTGAAATTTATTTTTTTATTGTATGAAGCTTTTTTCATTATAGGAATCGTTGAACATCAAATTATGGTGGTCATAGTCAACTCAATTGGATTTTCACTCGGCATTAGTGAACATTCTTACATTTTTTCTTATGGTTAGAGCCATCATTAAATCCGCTGAATATTAAAATACATCTATAAAAGAATTGGACGTACAATCAATTATTATGTTTTTGAAGTGTGATTTATAGTAAACATATTTCACCTCACCTATCTGTAGGTTATCTCCAAAATTATCATCTGTCAAGTGTTTAATCTTGGTATTTAAACTTAATTTCTGCATAGCATGAGGATGAAGCACATGGGATTTTGGAGTGAGCGTCTATTACTGAATCACTCAATTGATACTAATTTCTCTTATATTCATTTCAGGCTGATGTGAAGATATGTTTTTCTGTAATTGTCTTACCCACTTTTGGTAAAAAGGGTCCACCACTTAAGAAATAGAATTACCTATACCAATTTGAAACTCTTTTACATCTCATTTCTAGCTACGTCCTGTTATTATCGACACGTATCTGTGGCGTGGGCCTTACTTTTATCCTGCTTTTTTAATTTTGGAGATTTAAAATAAACCTAAGATTATGGTTATAATGGTTTTATTTTTAACCCGATGTTTTCCAATTTCCCATGAGATTTCACCTCCTGGCCTGGTCTTTATAACTTCCGAGTTAGACACCACTGGGGATACAACCAAAAACTGATGTTCGTCACTTAAAATTTTCTGGGCAAACCCTTATGGATGTCCAGTGAGCAGCCAAAATTTCGAATAGATGTACTGGGAGTACAAGTGTAATTCGATAGGGTCTACGTCTAACCTGCGGAAGATGGACTCGTTGGGATGTTGGTAGGGTTTCATTCCCTAATAATCAAAGGTTTATTGCTAGCCTTGAGACGTTAAGGGGTGTGCACATAAATTCCTTTCTCATGGAAACATCTCGACAGGAGGCGGGCACCTACCCCACAACAAACTTACCCCATAATCCAGAGGCCATCCTTTTCACTTCCTGAAAGCAGACGGCAAAGGTCCCTTATAGCGTATTTTATGTACAGTTTTCTAAGCTTCTTGTCCTACCTGGAGAACAAAAAGAAATCTGTCAATATTATGTCTTTAATATTAAATGAAACAACTACAAGGCATATGCGATAAGTACCATTAGTTAACTTCTTTTGAAATATCAAATATATGAAATTTCCTATTATTTTAAAGGTTTTATAAATATTCTCAAAAATATAAATTCAGGAACATAACTGCTATTTTTAATACTAATTTAACTTATTTCAAATCTAGATGCCCGACCGAACTATATAAAACTGTTTTTTTCTCCATGGAAGTTTTCCCCTTGGATTGCTGCTCATTCCTTCTAGGCGACGTTTTACCTAGATTATTTAACCATTTCTCTGCCAAACAGCCAATCAGCCAAACGAAGCAAAATAGATCTAATCAAAACTTACTACTCGTACAAGTTTTATTATGCTTAGTACTTGCATAAGTGAGCCAATTGAAGCGAAATTCTAGTTTAATTAGTATTTTCTATTTAATATTTTTAGTGACTTTTAGAGTTTAAATACACAGTATATGGTTTGTATTTCATATAAATCGTTCCGAATCACAGTGACCCAATGTTAATAGCCGTTGTGGAAATAGTAGGATGATGCCCATCAAGCTTACCGTTACGTAATTGCACTGCACTTACAGTGATTTTCACATTAGGAACTACCCGGACTTCCCGCAATACTTCCGGTAACTTAACAAGATAAGAGGCCAGTTTGCGTAGAGATACTGGCTCTTATATTTTTATCTCTGGAATAAGATTTTAAAATAACGCAATTGTTTTTTTTCTGCCCTTTAATAAATAGCGAAATTAATAAAGAGAATTATTATTTAAACTCTTACAAAACAATCAAGTATGTTGGTTTCATTTACAATCTTATTTATTTTAACACTTAAAATCGGGCCTACATGTTAATCAAATTTATTGGAATAAAAATATAGTTTTGTATAGTCCCTTAATTCAGATTTTAGCATCATTATTGGGTTATTAAAGTTTTACCGTTGACATATTAATCTTAAAAAACTTTATAAAAAAAGCATATTTCATGTTAAATCTTAAAAGGATTACTGACATTGTTTTAAATTATGTATCTTATTATCTTATTAAATAAATTGATGGACATCATAAAGATGTTACTAAATTCTTGTCTTCTAGGGTGTTGGAGGAAAAAGGTGAAAAATATAAAGGGGGTACGGAAATAGAAATGTAATATTGAATTGTCCAATATTTTTGGCAATTTTCCTGTGCATGACCAAATTTGAAAACCCTTGTAAACGGCTAACCAGTTAGTAGATCGTTAATGTTGAAATCTGGACGAAATAACAGTGGTGCGGATTGAAGCGATTTTAATAAAAGCGTTCTCTTACTGCTAATTCTTTTACTCGAGGTTTATCACTCACAAAACATTGGTTTGACACGCCCCCCCCCACAACTTATTTAAATGCAATTTAAAAAATTATTACATATGTGACAGTTGCTTTCGGTACCTGATAAGCGCTCCGGTCATAGCTCCCAATGCATTTCTTCTCCTGAAATTATGAATAATTACTTGATATATTCTTTTAATCCCTTTATGAAAAGTATCTAGTATTTTTCCCACTATCTCTTACCGTTTGAAACCAAAAGTTTCATTCTATTTTAAAGTTCATTTTATTTTTCTTATATTTGGGCAAACTTCTAGGAGGTTAAAAAAAATTATCTTACAACTACGATATAAATTTTGTCCCATATTCGATTTTCGGTTTCCGATTTAGCTCGTATAACCACCGGAAAACTTTAGTGACCTTATACCTTTTGCTCGCTAACCCATTTGGTAGTATTTTGTTTTCTGTCACCGTTTCTGAATATGTTTTTGCCGAGGTATGTCCAGAACGAAAAAAGATTCTGAAAGATTTAAAAATATTTTACAACGGGACACATAAGTACTAACGTATAAAATATGTGGATTCCTCACTGATGTCCGAACTTAAGCCCACGAACGTTTTTATAATGGTGCAGTTGCTAATGATGCTAATGTGGCTATTATTGGGTCTATGATATCCTCGTGTTCGAATTGAAGTTTGTGTTACATTGAAATTATCTTAAAGTAAAATGGGCAGGGTTTTAATTACGGTATTTGGACTGAGGCGTCAGCGAAGCTTTAATACCTACACAATATCTAGGAAAACGAGTCAACTGAGACACATAATATCTTGGAAAGTGCCTCCATATCTCCACGCAAAGCCAAGGATGAATGGTGGTTTTGTCAACTTCCAGGGTTTGGTTTGAGTGTTAGTGAAAGTTTTACAGTTACTACTTACTGCTATTATTTTGAGGACATCAGTTAAGCTTATGATCGTTGACCTTATGGCCACGTTAATTTTATTTTCTAACACCTTATCAAAGTCCACTGATGAAGAAGTTTGATATCTCCTCCCGGGGATAATGGCGGACCTGCTGCTGAGCGGTTAGTGGAAGCGTCAATAGTAGCTCGAGGACAAGAGCGTTTTTTTATTCGTTTCTATACAGATAGTCGTTTTAAGGGTTCAAATGTCTTTCATGATAGGTTCCTTGCACAATATTGGTGTCATACATTAGGTAAACAGGGATTCAGAAATAAAATGTTTATTTTGTTGACACAAACATTTCTCTTAATTAAAAAATTCCCTAATTCACTTCAACTTACAGAAGTCAATAATTTGATTGAATATGATATTAGTACATTAGAGCCAGAGCGTATTAATAACTAAAAACACTTCCTTAATCTTGATTAATTTCACATCTAATAAAAATATTTTAAACTTCATACTCAATATGATACCCCATTCATAGAGTCATTTTATCTGTTAAAGCCCTTGACCTCTCCCATTAAAATGAAACTCCATTACAAACTGCACTTTGTTGAAGCAAATCTTTTCCGAAAATAACTTCTCCCGAGGTCTTCCTGATTTAAATTTATTCTCCTACTATAAATTATTACAGACACAACACCCTCTATAAAAGAAGCCTCCTTGTTCTTTTAATGTAGCAATAAACAAACTTCCCCCCCGGAACACCCCCCCATAGGATAGCGAGATAATTTCATGGGTGAATTAAACCAGCTGTATCAAATTTATTCAGCTAGATAAAGATTACGTACTTAGATTAAAGTATTCTCCAAGTATCAACAGAGGTTGATAAATCAGTTAGGGCTGCCATGATACGTTAGCAAATTTTACATTTAGTCAGGAATTTTAATAGTAGTTATACCGTGTGAATTGTCAATTTATAGTTTTAAAGCCTGGTAAAGTTTTCATTTTTTAAACTGGTTTTTTGAAAAGCAATTCATAAATGGGCCTGATCCATTGCATAAGTCCCTTTCTTGTGAAAGCTCGTTATTGAGAAAATCAGAAAGTCGTTGCTCAGGTCTGAGCGCAAAAACGGTTTATACGATTTTTATATATTTCCTATAAAAAAATAGGTCTCCAGTCACTTTTTGTCGTTATTCTCAAAATGGTTAAGCACACAAAACTACCTCAAAGATAAAACTTTTGTTTAAATTCCGAAAGATTATAATTACAAAATCTACTTTTAACTCCCCTGGACAAAACCTATTATCTCCGGACTTAATTCCTATCACCAAAATTCGACCCCTTCTGAAATTTAGGGAAATACACCTGGAATAATAGAGCTTATAGGTGCAGCCCTCAGTGAGCTAAGTGCGAGATGCACATGTATAATCACACAACCTGTTTCATACAGATCTGTTTGATGAAAACATCTTTAATATTAATTGCATTGTGAATCTATTTGGATTTCCTCTATAGTTATTAACTCTGTAATTATTGTAGATTACTAACGATCTCCAGAGTTCTTATTAATACTCGACCCATTTTTTAGACAGCAAATTATACACGGTTTAATTTTAGTGGGCAAACACATATTTGTTGTAGTTGGACATAATGAAAATATTTCTGTATTTTTGGTTGTTGCAGTCCAAATTTAATTCCAGTGTTTGCATAAATATTCAAAATCGTTACATGGTTTGAATACTAAAGTGTACGTTATGAATAGTAAGGTTCGATTCTAAAACACTTACATTGTCAGAAAGATTTTTTCTTTAGAGGAAGATCTTTTACATGTACACGGAAAAATTACAGGCTTAGCATTTTTAAATTAAGAACCAAGCCATACGGTTTTCAGAGGTGGTTTGTATCATAAACAAATATATTTATTTGAACTAATTTTAATACTACAGAGATTGATTTAAACCTATATTTTTACAATTGCAAGATCGGAGGTTTTCCACCATTATAGCGTTTCATTTATAGCGCAGTACGAAAATTAATATGGTTGGTTTTTGTGTGTATTGTTTATATTCAATAGATTAGTTGATTCCTATGAGTTAAATAATCATTTTTACACCCAAAGTTGCAATTAATTACATTAAAAACCAAAACGTAGGACTGGCCATTATTTGTTCTTCATTGGTATCTAGAATTTACTTGTTAGTTATCACTAACTCAACTCTACAAAGTTAAGATTTCATTTTTGAATTTTTTGGACTTTTTTATTTTTTCAAATACTTTAAATTTAGTTACCTATGTACAACCCCCCCCCACGATAGAGATCTATTGTAAAGGGAAGACCTATTGTAGAGGTAAGATATTTTTATGCTGCCAAACATAACCTCAAGGAATTCTATTGTTGTATTGTAATATAAGATTATTAATTCGTGTTGTGTGTACTTAAAGTATAACCTTTTAGGATTGCACTAACCCATATACATCAAAACTTAGTATGCATAAACATTTTTTTCTTATAGGCCTTTGAAAAAATTTCATTTTCCAAACCAAAATTATTTCAATTTTAAATTTTTTAACATTTCTCTTTATTCTCCTTTTTTTAGTTTCTGATGGTTTTGTTTCTAAATGTTGTAGGCCCACAATACATAACAATTTGATACCAAAATTCAATACAAAATATATGATGTAGGTTAACTTTAGGGAAATAAAAAATAAAATACACTGTAGAAGAGTTCAGGAATCAGAACGCAGCTCCTGACATTTATATGAGTAAAAAAAGATTTTAACTAATAATAACACCACATCACGCGCGCGCGCGCCCTTTCAGCATATTAAATAATAATAAGACATTAACAATTATATTTATTTAATTATATTGAAATTATACTTCATTATGGGAGTTACAATATATAGAATAAATCTATTTAAAAATGAATAAATTATTTTTATCCTATTAGGAGACTTTTGATTCACATTTTTATATTAGATTTAGACGTTTAAATACATAGAAAGGTATGCATTTTAATCTCACTGGAGCATCGTGAAGAGAAGTGAACAAATTGAATTATTTTATAAAGAAACCAATAAAGTTTTTCAAAACCTCTATAAAGATTAAATACAAGAGAAACTGGAAATGGAGTTTGGAAGAAATAAACCAGCGGCGAATTATCTCAGCGCTCGCTGTCACGTTTGATCCGGTGTAAATGGACCGCTATAACTTGACGGATCGGGATTCTGCGTACTGCCGGGGTTTTGTTTCCACTCCAGTATTGATTTGTTACTTATACGGGGACAGTGTCCAAGAAAAAATATTCACAAAAAAATCGGTATCTTTTTTTAATAATATTATTTTATTAATCTTCAGTTAATTCTGATTTTCAAAAATATATACATGTTATATGATACCCTCTAATTAGTTTAATTTATGACAATTCTTTTTAAAAAATTCTCGATACAAGCAACTCTTTAAAGTATATTTTCCTTTGACTCCGGCAGGCCTACTGCTTGAAGTTGTGTTATTGATAAAACTTTATTGTCTTTGGTTATAGTACAACCTATTGTGATTCTGAAGCTTATTATTGGTAATGGCTGTGGCAGCTTTTTAACAGATGCTGCGATTTCTGCTAAAATGGCATTTTATTGTGACTTGTTGTTTTGTTTATGTTACTGTTTAGTGTTGTTGGTTATGTTGTGCTTGAGTTTATGTGAAGTGAAGATTTGTGATTAGTAAATAGTGTTTTGTATTGAAAATGCCGAGGTTGTTTTTCTAATAAAGTATTTTAAAAAAAGAGAAGGGGCCTCTGTTGGGTAAAACGAAAGGCAGATGATTCCAGCTCTTAGATGACAGTAATGATGTTTCAGAGATGGTTTAAAAAGCAAAAAAGTAAAGTGAAACCCCAAGTGTGTAGTTCTAGGCCTAGTCCTAAGAATTAGTGCATCAAATAAAAGAAACTGGTCAAAGACTCCTGATTTTACTATATTTGAAGACAGTTCTGATTTATGGAAATGAATAGTAGTAGGCACTCTATCATTGCTCTAATCTTTCAGCATTATTTGGGAAATAATTCACATTGTGGTAAAACCCCCCCATTGTACTCAAGGATCTATGAGGTATAACGGAAAGTTGGTAGACAATTTGGCCTCGCTTCCTAATAATGGTCACTTATGTGTAAACAGATGTTGAGGTACGAAGCTTTTTTTTTATAATTTCCAAATAAGTGTACTGTTGAATTTTTTGCTGGGGAAACAAGAGGCAGGGCTATTTGAAAATAAAACTTGAGGGTTAGCCATGATGGCACTACGCCTCTGATTGGTAGTTTTAAAGGGGCCTGCATCTTGCGCGTATGCTATGTGGGGGGTCATGAACTTACCCAATCCTTTCAGTTAATAACAAATAGGTAAAAACATATAAAAATTACTAAAAACTGCAGGGTGGAAAAGAAATAGCTGAAAAAAAGCATGAAGTAAGCCGGTCAGCAGAAGCTTGTAGTGGAAAACAGTGCAGAATTGGAAAATGAAAATCGCGATTTGACCGCAGCATTTGATGGAACGTAGGCACAGAAGAGAGGGTCTCTTCATCAGTCACTCAAATGGCGTTGTCACTCTTGCACTTCTGTTGACACGGGTAAGGTTGTTTTCAGAACAGTTTAGCGATTTTGTCAAAACATTGCTTGTGCTTAGATTAAAAAAAAAACAGCCACAACGTCAACTGTTAAGGCCTAACTACAGTGGTAAGCAGTGGGGGGGAAATGGATCAGTCCGCAGGAGTACAAAACTTCCTTTTTGGGCCGCTTCCAAAGAAAAAATACAATATTACAATACACATAAATTTCTTGGCGATGGTAGATAGTGCAGCTTTTGGTTTCAGTGGTTTAGATTAGAACCCCATACAATGGTTTATAGAGATTACCAAAACTTGAATGTGTAGGCCACATTCAAAAAGGCGGATAGGGGTCCAGACTTGCGAAAACTGAAAAGGTAAACTGGGCGGCAAACAAAAATTATCAGAACGGAAAAACCAATTGGGTGGTGGAAAAATAGACTAACAGGACTCAGGTTATTGATGTGTTTACAATCCTATTACGGCCAGGCCGTTAGAAAAGAATTATCATCTGTTCACAAGAGATGAAGAAAGCCATATGGGCAATTTTTTTTTTCCATAAAACTATCCAACTAATGAGGGGGACGCGCCTCAGCATGGGCTATGTTCCCATAAAAGAAGAGGACCAACCTGGTGCGGCAAAAATATAATAGATCCCTCATTTTACAAATGAAAAATATGATTCATACAAAATAGCTTACCATCTGCAAATTATGACAGAAAAATTAAACCAATTTTTAGATATCTCTCAGATGTAGAATTTGTTTTAAAAAGTGTACTCCACGGAAAAATACGCTAGCAGAACGTTAAACGAGAGCCTAAAACAACGCGATCTCGGGAGCCAGTATTCCAAAAAAAAGGTTTTTGGTAGGTTATTGAACACATTGTAACTTGGGGGTTTATGATGCCATAGCCTCATTCAACCTAGGTGACTAGTATACAAAGTTGTCAAGTTTTGGACTGTATGGAAGATAAGACCTGGTTGTCATATGATCTCAAACCGATGAAGGGCCTTGGATGCGGTCGAGAGTTTTTATGCGGCTGATTAAAAAAGGCCCCCCTTAATAAACCGACTATGAAAGGAAAGCTATGGAGGATTGATAGAGGTATGCAGACTTAAGAAAATTAGAAGGACCAGCTATGAAGATAAGCAGCAATATGAAAGCTGGAATGTTTTAGAAGTAAGTCTTAAACATCACAAATGTAAGTTTATTTATAGTTTTTTTTCCGATTGTACCTCGAAAACTTGCATCTTTTTTTACAATATAAGGAACATTTTTCTCAGGATCTACTTGAGACTATCCTTATGAAACTTTCCAGAACTTGTTTATTAGGTCCCAATACACATTTAGACACAGGGAATTTTCCAATATGGACCAAATTTATATTTTTAGTTGTTTATAGCTTAAATGTAAAAAAATGGAATTTTATTTGAAAATATACAAAAAAATTTATAATTCCACTTCAAAAGTGTGAAATATAATAAAAAAGCCCATGTCAAAAAGGTGTGTAAGTAAGCATAGAAGAAACTATGGTAAAAAATTGATAACAATTTAACTTTAAAGATGACTCGACGAAAATGTTCCCTTATGTGTACTATTGAGTTATATGGAGAAAACCGTTCGGGCCGGGTCCCCTTAAATGGGCCCCGCACTTTTAATGACACTGTAACAACACAATATTTACAGTGACGGGGATTCCCCCAATATCCATAATTAGATGCAACCACGCTCTAGCCATTTCCAAAATTATTGTGTTGATCACATAAAACAATCATAATTAGTTCCTTGCATTGAATTTAAATTACAATTATAAAAATTATATTGACAATCTAGCTTTTGAGTATTTAACAGATATAAATTTTTAAAAATTTTCAAAAACGCATTTTCATTAAAAAAAAACTATTTGAACTTGGGGTTTATATATGACGTCAAATTATGTACAAGGAGAAAGACAACCATTCACCGTTTTTAACATAACAAGGTTCAGTGAGTTTCGGAAAAAAAAAAAAAAACGGTCATAGAATATGCGCATATGATTACGCTAGTTTACGAATAGTTAGAATATAATATGTAATTACTCTGGTCACACATACAGATTCATTTTAATTTTGGTCGGAGTTTCAATGCTATTCAATAAAAATTATTTGAGTTGGAGGTTACATATTGGACGTCAATAATTATGTACATGAAGAAAGACGACCACACCGCTTATGACCATAACAAGGTTCAGTGAGTTTTGGGAAACAGGTCAAGAATAGCGCATTATTAGTTTACGAATAGTTGAAATATATATGTTTTTACTCTGGCTCTCGTTAAAATACATTAATTAATTTTGGTCGGATTCTTCTATAAATTCTTATTCTGTGATTTTGTCATTGTAAGTCATTGGGTTAGCCATAAGACTAATATAGAAATGTCCGCTATTGGTTAGGCTAATTGCTTTGAAGTTCCATGTATCACCATAGAACACGATGTGTCATATATAATTGAAAGCTTTCATACAACATTTCCAAGTTTTTGTATGTCAGTTCGCTCAATATATCGTGCGCCAAGACATATTTAAAGACAATATTCGAAACAATAATAATAATAATAATAATAATCTCATTATTGCATTTTAAAACAATTTTAACATTGTATCGCAATCGTCATAAACAAAAATAAATAGTCCCAACTATACCTTCATACACATTCACACTTACAATTCATACATTCGCTCAGGCACATTCAAACTGACTCTTTCCAGATCCAAAGCAAACATATACATACCTACTCCAGAATCCAGAACAAACACATACAAACTGATTATTTAAATACTGTGGCAAATTTAGACCTCCCCCGCGGCTCATCATGAAATTCATCGGACAGAATAAAACGCTTTTTGACAACCAAAAAGGCATTTGAAGACGAGTTTTTTTTAATTGATTTTGATTGATTTGGGGGGAATTCTTTATACTCTCAGGGCGCTTGTTGATGAGTCTGACAACCAACTTGTTGCGGGAGTGTGTTGTGATAACGTCCAATCTGTATTGACTAGTTCGAAAAATTGTCCCTGCCTCTTGTCCCATATTGGTGAACGTCACCGCCACGAACCAAATCACACTTTGAATTTGCAGTAACGTGATCACCTCATGAATGTAGAGGCAGGGCAAGAGTCAGCAACCCCAGCTCCCTAGAAAGGATTTCCCTACTCGACTCCTCTATAAATTCAGCTTTGTCAATGATTTCCTGATTGCTTTTTTATTTGGAAGCTTGAAAACTCTTTCCATTTTGTTTCTCATGGCACAACCTCCCCTGAGTCTCACACCATACGCAAAGTGTGGGTGGATTACAGCCGAAATAGGCCATTTTTAAAACTCTGAGGGAACAAAACTTTGGCTAAATGCCGCAAAGGCATAGATGCCTGAGGCTAACTCTAGCACATACATTGTCCAAGATGATCAGCCCAGGTCAGTCCTCTATCTAGGAACATTCCCAAAAAAACTTTGTGGAATCAGTTTTCCTCTAAACAAACATCATCCACAAACACAGCAGGGTGCGCTGTGTGATCATTTTGTCGAAGGCCTACAATTGTATGACATATTGTTTTAGAACTGATTTGTTTTCAAGGTTTATTTCAGCAAAATACTGAATGCATGCAATCAATTCTAATGAAAGAATTGATTTCCAGATCTTGGGATGATTTGTTTTTGAGACAGAGAAGTAGTGTCGTCAGCATACTGAACCAGCGTTTCCATGCTGGATCACTGTTTTCAATCTACAGGACGTAAACTAGAAACAATATAGGCCCAAGGATGGAGCCCTGAGGGACAACCGTGGGTCATTTTAATTTTGTTTGAAACAACGTTTCGAGATCCTCACGCACTGGTCTCGATCCTTGAGGTAAGAAGCGAGCCACAAGTGCGAGAGCCCGCCGCACGCCGCATTTCTCCAACTGGTGCAACAGTGTCTCATGATGCACACAATCAAAAGCATTGGATAGGTCGAGGAATATGCTAAGCACATGTTTCTCGTCCTTCCATTCCATCGACAACATTGTTCCAGGAGGTTGTTCACCAGCATCCACTGTAGATCTGTTTTTTCCTAAAATCCAAATTGTTCTGGATTCAGAATTTTGTTATTTTCTAAAAAGCTTGCCTAGTCCTTTCATAAAAAATCTTTCCGAAAATTTTGCTAAACCACAAGGCAGAATTGAGATTGGGCGATAGTTGCTTGCAAGGCAAGGAATCAAGATTGTCCATGTTTTTTGATTCAGGAGAGCGTCCATTTTAAACCAGCACTGCCTGGCGTAGGTTGATCCCCTGAGTGCGTTCCGGCGGTAAGTGACATATTGATGTCTTGGTGACTGCTGAGTGGTAACAGTCGACCCCCCGTCAGCAGCAGCAGGCGCGCAGCTTCGGGACGGTGGATAAGAAGAGCTGGGGCTGACTATAGCAGCGAGGAAACGCGGCGGTGACACAGACTCCCGGAGTCCACGAAGGATCGGTTCCTCAGGAGTGCAAGGCTCGACACTATCATCCCCCGCGAGTATCCCGCTTGCCCCGCATTGAGAGAGATGTTGACCGTTTGCTTCGTAAAATGCCTCCGCCCAATTTTATTGAAATCTACTACTCGGATGTTATGTCGAGCAGGCCAGCTCAGCTTCCTCAATGTAAGCATTTTACGAGCACGGTCTCATCGTGAGTATGGGATGAATCAGGTCCCCAGGTCGTGTCGAAGAGGCAGAGTGACAAGAACGAGCTCCATGTTGGCCGGTCGGTCAGTGATGTGAGCCTCCACATGACGGTAGATGTTGCGGCTGTCTGCCCACTGCCAGATCGTTTGAGCCGGCTAGTAACACCCCGCAGTGGATTCCGGGCCGAGATGGTGTGTGGTCCGAGCTCAAGGATGTCTAGCAAGGCCCAGCGCCGCCGGCATACACTCGTCCGTACCCACCAACAGAGAACGGAAAGGGGCGGTCATGTTCCTCACAAGTCCCGCGATGTTGTCGGCTGGGACTATATCACCTCTAATATTTATGTAAGCGGAAGTGGGGATAGGTGTTAACTGTACTTTTTCCGGTCACCCGTATTAATAGGATTCCGCTAACCTTTAGAACATTTTAGTTAAATTTTCAGCTAATTACACAGATATTATTTTGACAAGTACACTTTAAAGTGATAAAAGATGAAAAACAGAAACAAACGCTTAATTTCCTGACAGAGCCGATTAGATTTAATTTAAACTGTAATGGTTTTTGTTGTCCTGTTTGCATGTTGATGTGCCAGCTAAAATTCCACTTTTCCAATTACAAATTTGCTAAACGGCCCAATTGGCCAAAAGCTTGTACTTTATACAACTGGTGTTGTAGTATACTATCTCATAAAGGAGACGACTTGGTTAGATAACAACCTTTTGGCTAGGAATTCTAACCCTATAGTTACGTTAACTTGTGAGTGATAAATCTCAAGTCGAACTTCCTAAGCAATTGTTGATTTAGATATATTTTTCAGTTATATTTAAATACGCATCTTCCATATTTTTAATTCCTCTTAATTACTGCATGGAGTTCATAATTTAAAAATTATGAGTATTTAAAAATATCATTTACCAGGCTCTAAAAACAGTACTTTTTAATAAGTCCAAATCTATTGTTTATCCGTTCCATTCCAACCCTATGCCACATAAATAGGAGTTAAGTTTGAGAAAATTAAGAACTGTTTTTCTGTGTTTCTTTATCTACACATCAATAGTTGAGATTAAATAGGCAGAAAATAAACTGTTAAAACCTATAAATTTTAGTCTCACAAAACCACAAAGATCCAGGAACATTTCTGTTTTGGTTCATGAGATCTAGACATTTCAACTTCAGGCACTTAGCCAGTCAGGAAGCTCCTTTATTATTTATAATAACACGAAACACCCAATAACATAAATCTGTTTGACTCAGAAAGAAGTATTACAAAACCTCAATATGCCCCCTTATTATCCTCGACTAACTTATATTACCATTCACTGCAAGTAAAAATCACTTTTAGCTAGTTTTTAAAAATTAAAAAAAAAACAATAACGAGGTACCAACATAACAAGACCCATGCTGTTTATAACGCAAAATCTTTAAACGTGTTCCAAGATATACATTAATCCGTAATTTACTAAACATAAGTTTATACAATTAAAAGTATACGTCCGTTTAATCTGTCCAAACAATATAAAGTGTTCCCTGTGGAAGATACGGTCAATTAAAATGTAATTGGTTTCAAATTGGGGGTTCTTTCATCAGTATTTCCGGTTCAGAGATCACTTTGGTCTGTTACCAAAACCCTGCATTAGCCGTAATGATCCCTGCTTCAAATTTACTTTTAAAACATTTACGTTTTATTTTGACATGTACGGACCACTTTATTTGAATCATTTCTTGTACAATTTATAGTAAATAAAATATATAAAACTCAGTCTCTCGTCTAATGGAGTAGCAACAATAATATAAGAAAAGTAATAATAGTATTTAAATAAATCTTAGTTCGGGAGGTATTTTATTGTATTTATTTAAGAACTAAGATTCGTGCAACAAATTAAAGCCAAAAAACATGAAAATGACTTAATAAAGACTTAATCTTGAATTAAGTGATGGTCCAATTTGATTAACAAAATTAACAAATTATTTTATATTGGCAATATGAGAAGATTTCAAGTTCCCTAGACCGAGTTTATTATAGGCATGTAACTATTACGGTATTAATAAACTACTCATTCTCAGTATTATAGTTAATATAATTCATAGAAATAGCGGGATTAAACAGTTTGTAGAGATTTAAAAATCTACTGTACATGATAATATAAAAATATTGAAATAAAAAATATTAAACGAGAAGCTCTATATCAATAATAATAAACTATGATGAATAAACACGATTTTGAAGTCTGAAATCTTTATGATTTTTAACAGAATGTGTATTTATAATCATACCAATGTCAAACAAGGAATAATAATTGGAAAGTTAACTTGTACCTAAATATTTAATCTAGAACATATTTGGATTTGGATTTGGTTTATTAAATAGTCAGGTATATTTTTAGATAATGTGAGATAATAGCAAAACGTTCAGGACACTATTATTTGGTGTCAATTTCAGTTGAAAAAAAAAAAAACTTATTTAATAAAAACAGGCCCTAATCACTATAAACCTAATTGCGCCCATTGCCTGTAAACGAAATTTGTTTACAGTTGTAAATATAATTTGGTATGAAAGGAGTTTTTTTCATATTAATAAAAACCATCTATGATCCTTTTTGGTAATGTTTGTTACGAAACTATGGTACACCTACACATCTCTGTATTCTTCTCGTCAGGCTACGATTTGCTTCTTTTTCTATTCCTACCAACGACTAATATATTAAATTATAAGCTACTCAGCTACTTATCTTCTTCACTAATCCTTCAGCCGCATTAATCTAACGACTGGGCTAAGTTATTCAATACTTTGTATATATTTTTCCCTATCCTGAGTCAAATTTTTTACCCATAATATTACTCATATCATATCTGACTAGATAGGAAAATCAAATTTTCTAAGATATAGATAACAAGTCAAGTCTTATTGAACAAAAATTTGCTGCCTTACCACAATGATATAATAGTATTAAATAAATCTTAGTTCGGTAGTTATTTTATTAATTATTGTATTTACTAAAACTAAGATTCGTGCAACAAATTAAGCCCAAAAAATTTGGAAAATGCTTTATATAAATTTAATCTTGAATTAAAAAGTTCCTATACGAGTTTATTTTAGTATGTACCCATTACGGTATTAATAAATTACTCATTATAATTATTTATAGTTAATATTATACAATAGCGGGATTAAACAGTGCATAGAGATATAAAAATATATTTTACACGTAATATTACAATTATGATATATATTTGTACAAATAATTTAATTTTTCTCTTTTTGAGGCTGTGGTGCTTTTTATAAATCCAAATTTTTTAGTATTGGCATATTATGTAACAATATAACGATAATACAAACATAAATCAGGGTATACATAGATAGAAAAATAAAAAACTGGATAACAATGAATAACATATTTCCAAAAAACAAAGAGCATTTTTAATAAATAGTATAATATATCCAATAATCTCTGAACATTGGAACAACAATGACAATATTATTAATAAATAACAAGTAACTACTAAACAAAAAAATTATTATGTAACATTATATACAGCCTAGCTAAAAAACAAAACCGGGTTAACCACTGAAATAACTAAGCATCTGCCACATCATCTCACTTTTATTTACCTGTTGCATGCCGTATTTATATAGTGAATGTAGTGTAGTTTAGTTTAGATGTAAGCTAAGTAGTCAGCTCAATGTGTGTTCTGATAAGACATCCCACTGCCTTCCACAAAACCTGAAGTATTCTCAAGTTTTTAATACCGTCTTGAAGTAAGTTAAAATAATAAACGAAAATAAAACTCGGCCAACCTCAACACCAAAGATAGCCATTCCAGATATAGAAAATGTTTGGTGGTGAGTCATGTGTCAAAACTCTTTCTTTAATTTTTTTATCATTTTTATTAATATTATCCCTAATAGTTTGATTGATATATATAGTATATACTATATATACAGTATGAATTTTTATATATATACATAAAATCTATATATGGATACGCGTATGTATTTTAAATATCGATAATATATATAGATATATAACTGATTTTGGATTCATTAAAGTTTTTAACCACTTGATTGTTTATTTCCTTCTCCAGAACGCATAATTTATTCATTTCTTTCTTTCCAAATAGCTTTTTTAACCCTGACATTCATGTATAAGGTGCTGAAAGTGCGGGTAAACATTATTAATATATATCCAGAAATAACGTAATAATTTATATTCCGTAACCTACAGTCTGATGAAATAATACGATTTCATCCAGTGTTGAAGACAAAACACCGCGTTACCGTATTTTTATTATAATACTTATATTAACAAGTACCCTTAAACTTAAAAGAGGAAACACAATTGCAGATAGGTTAAAACAACAGTTTTTTTTGTTACTTTAATAAAAAGAGCGTTAGTAATCCCTCCTGTGTGTAGTGTATTCTAAGGGTCAAATGTTTACGTTGAATCCCGAGGGAGTTTGGAAGGGCGTAAATAAACAATCAACAGAAACAAGCCACACTTGTTTTCATTTACTTTCACTGACACGCGTGTTTGTTACATTTGCTTTTACGGCTGCATTCGTACCTGACTTTTCCTCCACTCCTAAAAAGATAGGACTGAGAATTATATAGGCTAAACTATATTCATGTTGAATTACTAAAACACGTCCATGTATAGGTACACAGGTAAGAGACTCCTCCACACCACGTGCAGCCTGACCCAGGATATCACTACGGATTTTCGTTCCTTGAAATCTAGAACTCGTGTCATTCTCGACATGTTTTGCGGGTAGTTGGGAAATATTTATATCCGCTTTTTGGCAGGCAAAAGA
>NW_025788553.1:0-11403 GCF_021130785.1 Homalodisca vitripennis
TTAAAAATGCTTTTCTATAATCATTATGATAAATATTACATTCTAGAAGCTCTCTTCCTTATTGGAATTTGTAATTAATATGAAACACAAAAATTCCAACTAATACCCTATTTTATTTTTATGAGGCCTGTTTCGTGTTCAAGGAACACATAAATTAGGTTCACATAAACTGGTTTAAAAGTGGTTACACTAATATAATAAACAGATTGTTTTAATTAAATAAAAACACATGGGTATTAAAAATACAAAGATATAATATTCTTATAACAGGAAAGTATGGCTATAAAGGATTACAATGATAAACGTGTTTATTAAAAAGAATAATTTATGACTTTCCACCTTAAAACCTCTATATGTGACTCAGATAATAGAAATTTTTGTTTATAGATGGGGACAAGATATCGCAACCCCCCCCCCCCCCCCCCCCCCCCCAACAACCCTGCATTGTTTATTTAGTTACAATAAGATTTAGCCAGTATTGCACAATGGTGTGCCATTACATTGTGTTGTGCCTGTATGTATGGGCAATGAGAACCTTTTATTGCTGAATGTAAGCGGAAACGAGATTGTAACAGGCACAACCAGCTAAACCTTAACATTCAATAATATGCTAATCTAGCAAAATCATCTGAGCTAAATCACACTGTCACACAGTAGTATCACACATTTATGTTTATAAATTTACAAATCCAAAATTGCTTAAACGCATTGGAATGGAGTAAAATACCGCTTGGATTAATTTATCAACCACCATCCAATACTTACCCATAACAAACACCTTTAGTGGACTGTAAATAGTTGGAAGCATTGCTACCTCAAACATTACATAAAAACAGTCGGCCATATATGTACTACGGGTATCTCCGGTAATCATCTGTGCATTTATCGGATGATTATTTATAAAAATTTAGTAATAATTTATGTGCCTTTAACCCTATGAGTGAAGAAACATAAATTAATACGGGTTGCTTACTCTGCCAGTGTTACTAATTTTTTAAACACTATGATGATGTTAGTATTGTTTCTCACCGCATTGTTGAGGCAATGAAAATAACCATCTTCATTTAGATTGCACTTTTTTAGTCTGGGGCGTCTCTGATGTTTGAAACGATGTGGGGGTTCGTTTTGAACTACTCGTTCTTCGTCCACCGGACGGCCTAATTTGGGTACCTTTCAGATGAGGGGGGAAGGAAACGAACATGACTCCCAGGATTTCAGATGCTGCACGTAAGAGGAAAGTGAAATGGAGGGAACGGAACATCAACAATTCGCATGATTGATGTTGGTTTATTTTGTATGTGAATGTATTACACTAAAATAGCTAGTGACTATATTGTTTACCACAGTTGAATGAAAATGAACCATAGATATTACATATAGGCGTCGTGAAGATATCGCACAAGAATTTTTTGTTACTCGGATTTATTTAATAGGCATCCTTGAGGTCTAGATCCCTTTCTTGCTGGGGGGATTGTTCATAGTTGGGCCATAGCTGTAGGGGAATTTAAAAGCCCACGACTTTGTTTTTACCCTCATTCGACTTAAGATTCTTTCGTGGATTTTCAGGATCTTAACGCCTACACTTAACGGACTCTAGAGGACTGGAAGGTGAAGAGTTAGTCACAGAAAATCAAGAATTATGGCACACTTTCCAGAAAGAGAAATCTCACAAACACAAAAACGCCGAACGACCTGAAGTCTTTTAGGGGCTGAAGGTGTTGCTATCCAAGATCTCCTAAAGGCAAAAGTGGTCCTTGCAAGAGTTGTATATAAAGCCACCCAGGGGGTAACAAGTGATTCAGTTCACAAAAAAAATAAAATTTCTAAAGTGACGTCTTTTGTAGATTAAATTATGATTGATTTCCCTAGTCAAAAACTTGTAACTAATAAAGCCAACAAGTTTACTGATTCCCAAAAACAACTTCCATACTATTGGGATAAAATATACTACTACAGGTAATGAAAACTTAAACTTAAAACAGGGTGGGAAAGTAGGACTATGAGTATGCGAGTGGTATTGCACATTGGAAAAGTACTGCTGGCCGCATACTGCGATGTCATGACATATGGACGAAGAAAATTGGTTTGTGGACATCTGAGGATCCTTACTTTTTGGGGTAGCGTTTGATAGAAGAGAGCAATAGTATAGCGCAGGATAAAATTGACTTCAGATAAATTTTGGATAAGTAAAGTAAAGTTCTTATTTTACCAGGCTAAGAAGCCCTCTCTTAGACATCTTAACCTGGGGGGGGACCAACGGCGTATAAGGGCTGACTGTGTACCGAACCACCACTCCAAACGGTCGGGGCCAGGCGGGGTCATGCTTGCCAAGGACAAGGATTCGGCCTCAGCGGTCACAGCCCAATTCCAAAGCAGTCAGGCCACGCCTCGGACGATGCTGTGATCTGGTTATCTCTTGCGATAATCACTGTAACCCGCTACACTACGCCATATGGCCATGTTGCCATTTCTGGATGAGTCGTGGAGAAGATCAAGGAAAACGCCAGTGAACATATTTCTGAATTTTTGACTTAAATATGAAAGGAAAAACTGGATGGATACAATTTTGTGCACACAGAGTAACAGTAATCTCAGTATTTTGTGGGTCGTTGTGAATTGTACAAGGTTTGAAGTTTGAATGGATTTTGGGCTGGGAATGGAAGTGACTTTTGTGTGGAAGGGGACACCTAAGAACATATTTTGGTGATATACAAAGAGTGTGTTTTAATACACAAAATGGGCGATGAAGAGTATATTGAGGTGAAAGAAAAAGAGGGTGAAAGGTAATTAGATTAAAGGCGGCTACTTCACACCTTGCTTGGATTGTTCTTAGATAGAATTGCTGAGATATCAGATAAGGGAAGGAGAAACGCAAGGCGGGAAGATATAAACGTGGTGATCATTAGGCCCATCGATCAAAAAGGTTAATATACATTGTCTATAAGGTACTCCGGGGGTAAGAGACTGTTATTAAGAACGGAATCAAATCTTTTTTGCATTATTTATATGGGAATTTAGAAGGTGCTAAGGTTAATTAAGAAGGAGCACTAGTTTTAATGTCTGTTAAAATGGTGAGTAATGGTTACGCCTTTCTTTATCTGTTTGATTGCGGTTTACCCTTTTTTGAAAAAAAAAAGGGAACCTGCAGGGTTTTGAGAGCGGAGAATGAGATTAAGGGGAATCTGAAAGGCGTAAGGGAATTGCCCCAATGCATTAAACCAGTCCAATTTATGGGGTAACGGCAACGGTATCCAGGGTTCTTGTAAAAAGAACCAATTTCTCGCACCTTCAGTGAATAGGGAGATGCAGAGTTACAGAAGGTGAACCAAGAGGGAGAGAAACAACCATAATTATATAGTAAGGCAGGATATAAAATGATCGATGATGGATCAAGATACCCACTTTGACCAATACACAGGTCAGGAACCATGGGAAGGTCATGTCCTTGAGGTAATGGCGAAGACTTCGGAGGGGGCCAAACCAAAGACACCTGTTAAAAAAGTGGCCGTTTCGTGATCCATGTGTCAAAGATGCTTAGATAGTTAAGTTGAAAATTCCTTGTGTGGAAGTGTATGTGTGCGTTGTTTTTTTTAATACCATGGGCTTAAGGATAGCCCAAATATAGAGATGACCAGCTCTGTGGTGGTGGTGGGGAAACTCAGGAGTATCCATGTCGAGGCCAAGATCAACATCATCCGTTCTCATCATGCATGATCCCTTGGAAGGGGTATTTACTCACCTGTAGATCTTAAGATTCATAAAATCTTTGTGGTCTTAAGTCTCGGGTGCTCTAGAGCAGTCATAAAAGATCCTCCGAAGACTCATCTATGGGATTTTTTTTTTTAGGAACAAGGAGAACCACAACGTGATACGGGGGTTTGGCGGAGGTCAGGGGTGTTCCGTCCCAATCCATAACACAGTGTGGAAGGGGTGATTTAAAAAAAAGGGGAGCTCATTATTATGATGGCATCGAAGGGAGCCCTTTTCTTTTAAAATCCTCTTTCATTCTATTTTTATGGCCATGTCTCATCTGGTTTTTGCTTTATATTGCCTGGAATATACGAAACAATGCAATGGATTGTCCGGTGCTGGATAAATGATGGTTAACTTACGATGAAAACTCTGATGATTGATCCCGAATGCCCAATTCAGTTGGAGACGCGAGTTGGTTCGTTCTTTCTCTACTAATCCTAATATACCAGGACAATAATTTAGTAGGATTATATATAATTAGGTGATTATACACAGATGATCGTTTATCCACAGTCAGCTTGGTCCTCACTCCTGGTTTTAGTATCATGGAGTATTGTTGTGGACGCATTTTTAAAAAAATATGTATGCTTTTCTAGATGAAATAATGTGCTGGAATAATAGTCCCGTAGGTTGAATCAGGGCCCTTAGCAGCTTTGTAGGGCTGAGGAGAATAAGTCATCTATGTTTAAATTTTTTAACTGGAGAAATTAAAGGTAAAGGGAATGTCAGTGAAAACAGGAACGATGACTTGGAGGACAGTTACTGAATAGCCTAAGACTTTAGAGCTGAACATTATGTTCATCACAGGTTTGTCCTGCGAGATAAAGACGGTCGGACTCAAATTGCCTTCTGTGGGTCGTGCGCGGGATCGTGCGCGCAACCCCCGTGATCTAGCGGTGGATATTTCCCCTGTCCTGAACTTGGGGTTTGGTATCGTGCCCTTATTTATGTATTGAGAAGTAAACCTATATTTCATAAGGTTATCAACTTAAATTATTTTTCTTCATCGTCACGATTTTAATTGTTTACCTTGCTTAACCTTACGTGTTAAGATTTTAACACTTTGCGGAAAACAGACACCAATTTTCGAAAAGTCCTCTTTTTGTTCAACACAGTATTAAATGGAAAATGTCCGTAATCCTAGTATATAGTGGCGGTGTGTTCCTGGTAACATATATTTTTATAACAAAATGTCACTCCGTCTGGTAGGTACAACCCCAGCCAGACGTTTTCTAGACCTGTGCAACGTTTTTCAACGGACCTTTATAAACAAAACAGATCAACTTATTACTAGCATCGTGTTAGTTGATTTCCTCGGTGGATGGGGAAAGTTCCGATTGGACAAATCAAAAATAGAATTAAAAAATAGAATATAAATTAGTAATATAGTATAAGTAGTACATTAATCATCATTAAAAAACACCAATAATTTTTCTGACAATAAATTACATGTCCATCATCTATATTAATGTCTTCTAAGTATGATATAATAAATAATACATGTGAGAATAGTTTTGGCACTCAAGCAGTACGAGGGCACTAATTATGAAAACAATGTTTTTAAGTGACAACTTTGAAGTTCAATTCTAATCAAACGATTTTGACTCAAAAATTTCACGAAATAACTAAAGAAATTCATTACTGTTTCAAGTATGAAAGCCTACACAGGTAATTAAAGTCTTCACTAAAAGAAGCCATAACTTAAAACTGGTCGCAGATGAAATATTGGCCTGTATTGAATCCGGCTGTATGAAGACCGATTAAAGTGAATAAATTACCTCATAAAATTACAGACGGAGTTTGGCCCGCTTTGTTCCCACCATTCACGCTTTAATTGGACAACCGCGTCACAACAGCCCGACTTACTATTGCTATGTCCCGCACGTGCTGACGCTAAGTGTTTATCTGTCTTAGTCCTACCGTAGTATAAGCCAATTCAACCCCGCCGACTTACTATTGCTTTTGTCTCCGCACGTGCCGCTACATGTTTATCTGTCTCTAGTCTACCGTAGTTAAGCATCACCCGCACCCCGACTTACTATTGCTGTGTCCGCACGTGGGGGGGGGGGGGGGGGCCGCTTAAATGTTTTTATCTGTCTTAGTTCTACCGTAGTTTAAAGCGTCACTTCGACTTACTATTGCTTGTCCGCACGTGCCGCTAATGTTTATCTGTCCTTAGTCCTACCGTAGTTTAAGCGTCACTTCGCGACTTACTATTGCTTGTTCCGCACGTGGGTGCCGCTTAATGTTTATGCTGTCTTAAGGTAAGCCCCCCACACACCTTTCGAACATTTTCACCCAACCTGACCTGGCGTCGTACCCAACGCCCCAACCTGTCAAGTTTAGACGTTTACCCCCACACTGTCGGAACGTGCGATCGAGCAGGTTGGGTGTCCTTGTCAGTTGTATTATGGATTTCGAGACCAAGTGTAGCTTGTTTTGTGCTGGCCCGCTTTTTGTTCTGAAACGACAAAAGAAGAAAAAAGATCGACGCTTGTGGTCTAAAAAAAATGGTTTTTTGGGACACGGAGTAAGATTTAGCCATATGTCGTCTTTCTTGCTGAAAACTTGCCATGTAAGTGAGCCTCCAAGACCTTCAAAAAATTATCTAAGGATGAGCGAGGAGAAGCTTTGAATATCTATTCGGAAGACTGTCGTGAGCACATAGAAAAAGAAGATAGGCCTTTTGAGAACCTCAAATTTCCTTGCAAAAGAACGTCTTGCCAGCCACTCTGTCCAGTTTTCATAGCCCAGTGGTAGGAGCTACGAGAATCTGAAGTTTAGAGTATGTGCCAATAATCTCCGCAAGCATCTAGTGAAAAAATCATACCAGAAACTTGTGCAGTGACTATTTTGTGATGTTCTAAAGGAAGATTGTCTTAAAGGTAAGTACAAATATTTGTTAATTAAGTTTTTAACTCACTCTTTTCTTTCTTACATTTATTATAATCCATTAAGTTTACACAATTGTTTTTTGAGCGTAAAAATTGGTTATTGTTCGTTCTTTCCCACGCGGAGGAATAAAGCAGGAGCGGTACGAAATGAGTATAACCATCTTCCGAGAGCACGACCAATAACCTATTTTGCTTCAAATTTATCCTATTACGTTATTTACTTATTTTTTTAGGTCTAAAAAAACTACACATAATTTCAGAAAAAAATTTATTTTCAAAATCTATCTTTTATAAAACTTTTCAAAAAACATCAACATTTTAAAGAAGTCATTCAAAATAACAAAAAAAAAAAGAGCTGTAACAGAAGATGCTGTTGTCAATGTAATAGCCTATTATAAAAACCAAAACGAAAACAAACAAAGATGAAAAAAGCAACTTTATTTATACAGTTGTCCTCGCTGACACCAGGGTAGAAGATTTCCAAAATACTGTTTGAGTTTCATTCCGAACTTCTTGTTGAGCAGTTTTTTTCTTGAAGTCGCCATAGTGCTTTGACCTGCGGTAGGTTTAGTTGCTGCCGTTTGACTTTGAGCAGGTTCTTGGTAAAGGAAAAATTCTTAGGACAGAACGTACAGGTTTTGAGGTTGAAATATCTACTGTTTTTGTTGCTGTTACATGTTTTTGCTGTACTTGTTTGTTGTAAGATGTTGTCGTTGTAACCTGATGTTTTGAAGTAGGGTTTGATTTGGAGCTTTGCACATAAATATGGGTCAAAAACTGAATGTCTGATGTTGATCTAATTTTGATCTTGATAAGAAATATTCCAAGCGTCAGCCGGCCTATACAGGATATGGATATGTTGTTTTGATTAGTGGTCCATAAAATGGGTTAAGTTGATGGTTATATTCCGTTGGGTTGGCTGTTGTTCTGTCAATATGGGCCGGCCAGATGCTTTCAAAACTGCACTATAATCTTACCGTGGAAACAAAAACATCCAGATATAAGCTTTTCTGCAATTACTTGTTGTTGAACGGTCCATATCTTCCAGATGGAAGCCCACGCGTTGTTTCCAAAAGCCCGGAATCTTATTCTGACTTTTGTTTACATAGGACAGACGGTACCTGTATCCAAAAAATCGTTCTTGTTTCTTTTCAAAAATCAGATATCTTTTTTCGGTTTGTTCCGCAAGTAGTTTGATCCTGGGTTAGACCTAACTTGATACGTGGATGGGCCGACTTTACTGGGTGTGGACTTGGATGGTGATGGGCGCGATATATCAAGCGTAGTATCCCTGTAGATGCCCCCGTCATCTTGAGCCTGTAAAAGAACACAAAAAACTGGGTTTAAAACAGTTATATATAACAGCACGGCTCAATCAATAATTACCTCAATATTAACATTGTTAATTTTAATTATAATATAAATTTTAAACTTTTATGTTTAGCTTTTTGCAGTTGTTCCTTGCAATGAATCGGACTTGGATGCAACATAGCTTGTTGGAACTTCAAACGTAGTACTGGCAAGGTTGAAAAACTGTGTCGGCGCTATAGACAGGGAAAAACACATAGCGATTTCGTCAACCTCCGAAAAGTGGGTCATTACCTACTACAACTACAAAGGGTTCCACAGCATTGTTCTTTTTGCTGTGGTCAATGCTAATTATGAATTCATCTATGTAAATTGTTTCGGTAACTAATGGAAGAGTATCCGATGGTGGCGCGTACTTATGGAAACTGATTTTGGAGAGTTGCTGGAAAATAAGGAATTGGCCACTTGCCGTCACCAACAAGCTTCGATGGACAGGACGAGACGTTTTGCCTCCCTTTTAACATTCCTTGGAGATGAAGCTTATTCCTCTGTAAGGAAAATCCTTATGAAGCCCTATCCAAACAAAGGATATCACCCACGACGAAAAGATTTTTCAACTATTCGGATGTGCCGTGCTAGGGAGAGTGGTGGAGAATGCGTTTGGCATCTTAGCGACTCGATTTTAGAGTCCTTCTTTCGACAATGAATGTTAGCTGTTAGAGAGGGGCAGAAAATCAATTGTTTTGGCGTGTTTTGTACTTTACATAATTTTTCTACGCCAGAAAAAGTGCACCAACCTACCTAAAACACAAAGTTAGTGTGGATTGGTGAGGGACACTTCAGCAGGCCAGTTTACAAATGAGGGTGAGTGGAGGCCAGAACACGCAAGAACTTCTTGGGTTTAAAAGAATGAGGGCAAGGGATGGGCAGAGAACAATCCAATTGCCAATGCAGGTTCGAGGTTGGTATAAAAGTTTCTTATAACAACGAAAGGAAGTGTTGATTTCGAATGAAAAAATTATTAATAAGCGTTTGACAGTTCGGTATTGAGTGTTAAACAAGTGCGATGATATAGTTAACAATACAAAAAAAAAAAATAACACAAAAAAAATTATAAAATATGTTGATTTTGCTATTGTAGTCCTATCTTTTTCCAATTTTGATAACTAAATATTGGTGAACTTTGTATCATTTTTTCTAATTTCGTTTTAGATACCATAACTGTGTCTTTATTTATATTTTTAATTCGCTAACTTTGGAAAAAGCAAAGTTGTTGTAGGTTTATCTTAATTATATTGAGAAACTTAGAAAAAAAACTAAAGTGTAATTTTGTTTTTCCACCTTTAACGTATGCCTAAATATTACTGTATTGCAATTATTATATTGCAATTTTGATTAATATATTCATTCTTGAAATTTAACTTTTTATTATGTAAAACTTATTTAGATAAAAAATTAACCTTATATTTACCCTTCAGAACATGTGCCTAAAGAGCTTTATTGTTCACCCACGATATTTTTTTAAATATTGACGGTAATGTTACTCTGAAAGACAGTTCTAAGTAAAAATAAATAGGAAGGTAGATAGAAGTAAAAAAACCGAAAAACAGATTGGTAAATTCCTAGGAAATATACGCGTTTATTTCATATCACCGATGAGCAATGCTCAAGGCTTACACCGTCTGTGGGGTTTAAGTTAAATGGACTGAATATCTATAAATTGTTAAGAAAACTTTGCCACAACATTAACACGCAAAGGTGATATGAGTTTTATCCTAATTATTTATTATTATTTATTTTTATCATAATTATTAAAATAGTTTTTTATCTTGGAGGGGCAAAATTATAGTCTATTGCAACGTACTACTACAAATTAAGGAATAAAGTTGAATTTTTCAAACATTCATTGACATAATGTTTATTACTGTTTATAATATATAAATTAGTTTTTTGTGCTGTTTTTAACTTTAATATAATTTATTGTAATCTAAACCTTAAAACCGTACGAGGTGTTGTCCAAATAATGACCCTAGCGCTCAAATCCTAAGGTAAAAATAAGGAAAGTAAATAAACAGTAAATTGGTAACAATTAAACTGACACCTTACTTTTGGTTATTTTCGTACTGCGTTTCCGCTTCCACCGTCGTCCACTCCTTCTTCATCTTACTTCAAGGCGACTAACATAACTAAACCATCGAACCCCCAAAATAGTAAAACAAACAGCAAACGAACCTCCGATATAAAAACGCAATACTTCCTGGATCTTTTGCCGATCGAATGATAAACCTTTCCTGACTAACCTCTATGCGTCTGTTATGAAAAGGCAGTAAATAAAAATACCAAAGAGAATTGGTTTTCATACACATCATCATGACCACTTCCGGGTGTCTTTGATTTTTTCAACCTTTTTTCAGCTCTTCTCGGGAACGATGTTCCTCAAGGTTTCGATTTTGGATTTGAACAAATTTCTCGTCGCAATCCGGATTAACTTCCTTGCATTTTTCAACGAGAAAACGAATTATCCTTCTTTTCTGATAATATTGTTGGAATAATTTTTTTACGTTTTAATGTCCATATAAAGCTCGTTGCTCCCTATAAAGTTCAATAAAACTCCACACCAAAATGGTTTATTAATCGTTAAAACGACCATTATAGAAACTGGGCCTCGCTCCGAAAAAAACAAATAACAAATCTAGTACTACGCCTCTGCACTAGGGGAAACGGAGGTTCTAGCCAGTTTCTAAGCCGATCGACAGTTCCCCCACACACAGCCCAACATGACAGGCGCGCGGTTGGAGTTGGGTGGTTGCTGTCGTATCCAGCATCCAAACCAACAAAAAACAACTCGCGCATGTTTGGGTTGGAAGCCCACACACTCTCGAATATGGTCGACAAGACGTTGGGTTTTCCCCAAAGCCTGCTCGACCAACATGGTTCGATAGTGTGTGGGGGCTTTAGTCTAACCGTAGTTATAGCGTCACTTAGACTCTTACTATTGCTTGTCCGCACGTGCTGCTAAGGTTATTATCGGTCTTAGTCCTACCGTAGTTAAGCAGTCACTTCGACTTACTATTGCTTGTCCGCACGTGCCGCTAATATTTATCTGTCTTTGTCTACCGTAGTCTAAGCAGCGTCATAACCGACTTACTATTGCTTGTCCGCACGTGCGTAATGTTTATCTCGTTTAGTCTACGTAGTTAAGCGTCACTTCGAGATTACTATTGCTTGTTCGCAGTGCCGCTAATGTTTATCTGTCTTAGTGCTTAACGTAGTTAAAGCGTCACTTCGAACTTAATATTGTTTGTTCGCACGTGCCGCTTATAATTTATCTGTCTTAGTCTTACCGTGGTTAAGGCGTCACTTCGACATTACTAATGCTTGTCCGCACGTGCCGCTAATATTTATCTGTCTTAGTCTACCGTTGTTAAGCTCACCCCCCCGACTTACA